>NC_077228.1:15148816-15381316 GCF_027887165.1 Monodelphis domestica | reverse complement strand
CGTGACAGGCCTCCGAGGGGGCTATGCCGGGTGCTTGGGCAGCCTAAAGCATCAGCCCTGCGTTGGGCTTGGCTTTATGGCTGCCTTTGGGTGGCGGCTCCCTCTTCACCTCCGCGGCCCGAGGCAGGCGCTGGGAGACCCCTCGTCAGCCGGCCACCAGCCTTGGCGAGGGAAGCGCAGCGCAGCCCAGCGTCGGCATGGGCAGGGTTCGAGGCCGCCGAGGCCAACGTATGGTACCGATGAGGGAACCGAGGCCAGGAGGGCCAGGAAAGTGGAGACCTTCAGACGGGCCAGAGAAGTGGACGCTCTGAGGAATGCCAGGGTCGGCCCACAGCCGGGCTTGATGGGGGCGCCTCCTGACTCCAAAGAGCCACCGTGCCTACCTCGTAGGGGCCCAGACACTCGTGACGGGGACACAAGCCAAAAGAAGAAGGAGGCGCTGCCTGCCCTCCATTCATTTATCAGACGACCAGTCCACAAGCATTTATTAGACGCTTGCTGTATGCCAAGTACTTCAAAGACATAAGAAGAACCTTTCATGCTATCTATGGCCAGCGAGTATCTAAGGAGGGATGGAGCCCAGGCCTTCCTGTTTCCAGGATGGGAATGAGCATTAGTATCCGTACTGGGTCCGAAGTCAGGAAGACTCATCGTCCTGAGTTCAAATACAACCTCCCTTACTAGCTGTGTGACCCTGGACAAGTCACTTCACCCTGTTTGTCTCCGTTGCCTCCTCTGTAAATGAGCTGGAGAAGGAACTGGGGGCTCCCGGGCTGCCCTGGAGACGTCGAGAAGGTCACGGGCTACAGAGTGCAGACGTGTCTCCTCTGAAAGCCCTGCGCTTGAAAGAAGCAGCACTGCCCTGCCAGACGTTGGCCTTTATCTCCTAATTAAAAAGGTTCCCTGAGGTCAGCCCTCTCTCTCCTTTGCATTAAAGTTCTCCCACGACATCAGCGGTACATCTGCCTCTAGACAGACAGACTAATACCATTTTGAAAATCTAAATCCAATTTTCACCTTGTTAAAAAAACCAACCAAATAAATAAATAAATAAAGTCCACGCACCGAGACGTGCCATAAAAGGGGCCTTCTGTGACGTGGAGGAATCCCTTTCCAGCTCTGGCCTCAGTTTCCTCTTCCATGAAATGAGGTGGGCCAGTTGGGTTCCAGGATCTGTAAGTCCCCTTGCCCATATCCTTCATAATTGCACTCAGTCTCCCTTTTTAATTAATGGTGTGAACGGCCTTGCAGGGTGCAGAGAATACCAGCGACAGGAGGAAGACGGCTTCCCTTTCTGTCACCCCAGATACAAGTCACTTAATCCCTTTGTCATCTCTCGTTCCAGACAGTTTGGAATCAGCCGTGGTGGAAGGATTTTGCGCCCTGGGAGTTCCGAGTCCAATGATATTAGGGCTCCAGGCCTGGTACTGAGAACTCTTCCACCCAGGCAGATTTTAAATTGAAATGTCTAGAAGAGGCCAAAGAAGTGGCCCATCTAAGTGACGGAATACAATTCATCAAAAAGCATTTATCAAGCCTCTTCCTATGTGCCAAGCTCTGTGCTAAGTACAGAAGACAGAGAGAAAGGTAAACTGAGGTCCTGACCGCTAAAGCCGGATGGCCCCTTGGCTAGGGAAGCCAGACCAGGAGGAGAGCTGCTCCAGCTCAGGGGAAACTCTGAGAGATTCTCCAATTCTATAGTTCTTTCCCCATCATTGATAAATCAGCCTAAAACAAAGAGTTACGGCCAAAAAAAAAATTCCTGAATACAGCATTCTGTTGCAAGAGATTTGGGGAAAGGCTATTAAATATAAAACACCCCATTCTTTAATTCCCATTTCATTTGGTATGGCCTAGAAAGGGAATAGGATTGGGAAGAAGCATCTATCCCTGTGTTCTATCCACTTCCTGCAGTCAGGAAGACTCCTCTTTCTGAGTTCAAATCTAGCCTCAAATCTAGCTGGGTGACCCTGCGCAAGTCACTTCACCCTGTTGCCTCAGTTTTCTCTTCTAAAACATGAACTGGATACACTGTGGTACAATCAAATGTAATGGACTTCTCCATTAGTGGCCATGCAGTGATCCTGAACAATTTGGAGGAACTTATAAGAAAAACCACTATCCCCATTCAGAGGAAACACTGGGGGAGTAAAAACACAGAAGAAAAACAACTGCTTGAATACATGGGTCGAGGGACATGGTTGGGGACGGAGACTCTAAATGAACATCCTAGTGCAAACATCAACATGGAAATAGGTGCTAATCAAGGTCACATGTAATTCCCAGTGGAATTGCATGTCGGCTGCAGGAAGGGTGGGTGGAGGGGAGGAAGGGAAATAATGTGATTATTGTAACCAAGGAATAATGTTCTAAATTGACTAAATAAACTTATTCAAATGGAAAAAAGAAAAGAAAAGAAAAGCTACCTGGAATGGCAACAAAAATTGGAAAATAAGAGGATGCCCTTCAATTGGGGAATGACTGAACAAATTGTGGTATCTATTGGTGATAGAATACTATTGAGCAAAGGAATAATAAAGTGGAGGGATCCCATGTGAACTGGAACAACCTCCAGGAACTGATGCAGAGTGAAAGAAGCAGAACCAGGAAAACATTGTACACAGAGATGGATATGTTGTAGCACAATCGAATGTAACTGACTTTGCTACCAGCAGCAATGCAATGACCCAGGACAATTCTGAGGGACTTATGAGAAATAACGCTATTCATGTTCAGAGGAAGAACTGTGGGAGCGGAAACACAGAAGAAAACAACTGCTTGATCACATGGTTGGATGGGGATATGATTGGGAATGTAGATTCTAAACGATCACCCTGGTGCAATGATCAATAATATGGACAAGTGTCTTGATCAATGACACATGTAAAACCCAGAGGAATTGCGCGTTGGCTATGGGAGGGAGATGGGGGAAGGGGAAGGAAAGAACATGAATCGTGTAACCATGGAAACAAATTCTAAATTAATTAAGTAAAAATTTCCACCAAAAAAAGCTACCTGGAAAAAAATAATAAAAAATAAAAAATGAACTGGAAGAGGAAATGATAAACCTCTCTAAGTATTTCTCCCAAGAAAACTCCAGATGCGTCATGGAGGGTCAGATATCACTGAAATGATTAAATAACAACAAACTTTATGTCAGACATTGTGCTGAGTGCTTTACAGATATCTTCTTTGATGTTCACAAAAGCCCTACAATGGTCCCAACCATTTTGCAGCTGAGTAAACTGAGACAAACAGAGGTTAAGTGACTTGATTAGGGTTATATAGCTAGTAAGTATCTAAGGCAGAATTTGAACTCAGGGTTTTCCTGATGTCAGGCCAGCACCATCCAATCTAAATTGCTTCTATTGTTGTTTAGAGAGCCAAGGGAAAGGCTGATGTCAGCAGATGGGGTATCCTATATGAGACCAGTATCACAGGAAAACAGAGAACATGGAGGGGGAAGAGGTGAGAGATCCCTGGAAAGGCAAGAAGAGGCCAGGTTGGGAGGGGGTTTACAGACCAAACAGAAATTTTTGTTCCATCCCAGAGGCCATTTGAAGTCACTTGAGTTTGCTGATAGCAGAGATTGCATGTCTTCTTCTAAATGTTTCATCCTATGGTGGAAGGAACAGTAGGTATGATTATTCCCATTTTATAAATGAGGGAACTAAGATGAAAACATTTTGGTGACCCCCTCAGGGATGGCTCTCTGGGAGGAGAGAAGAAGAGAGCTACAAGGAAAGTATAATCCAGGTAAAAATTCAACATCTGAACACATTTTTTAAGGGAAGAATATGGCGAGGAGACAAGCCCCCAGACATTTTCTGCTGTGCTAACACAGTGCAGAGTTAAGGTCTGGCTGTGTTTATCCATAACAAACAACATTTCCTGCATTTATTATCAATGTTTCAGGAAAAATGCCATTTCCTTCCAACTATGTAAATGTTGTGTTCGCTGTCATAGCATAAGCAGGTGGGTGGAAAGATGCCGGGCCCATTCTGCATGACTGTGAAAGTGCTGCCCTCCACAAACATGCTGATTTCTCCTCTGGGTCCCTTATTAAATCTCCTCCCATTAAGTGCCCATTAGATCCTCAGGTGGTTGTGGCAACCACTGCTCTTAGGAACAAAGAGAAAACTAGAAGAATTAAAACAATCGACCACCCGACATGGGAGCTCGGGGATTTCTGGACTCGGTGAGAGGAGCAGCCTCTGCTGCATTTGCCCTGGATAAAAGGCAGATCGAGAAAGAAAACAGTAATGCTGACATGATACTTAAATCAGAGGGGAAGACATCTCATCCTTCTGAAGCAAGATGATTAGAAAGGCGCCTGAGCCACTAATGGCCATTGACTTCTGGGTAAGGGGAGATGTGCAAGGGCATGGGATCAAAGGTCGCAGATTTAGAGGTGGAGGAGGATGGCCAAAGGGAGGCCAAGGAGAGTCAGTGACTTGCTGAGAGTCACAGAGCTAAGTGTGGAACCCCAGCCTCCTGAGTGCCCAGGACAATACTCTAATTCCTACACAACACTTCGTCATAGAGGAGCCCAGTTCTTTCACAAAGATCAATTAATGATCAAGAATTCCAATGGCCAATAGCAATGAATTCCTTTCATCAATCCAGGGCTGAACAAAAACATATTGGAAGACATGTAGCCATTAATGAGCAAGAACTGTACCAATATCCTGACCATGGATTTGAAGGTTTTCTCTCCCTCCCTCCCTTCCTTCTTCCTCTCTCTCTCTCTCTCTCTCTCTCTCTCTCTGTGTGTGTGTGTGTGTCTCTCTCTCTGTCTCTCTCTCTTTCTTAATCTTTCTCTCTCTCTCTGTCTCTGTCTGTCTGTCCATCCATCCATCCGTCCATCCATCTGTATCTCTCTGTCTGTCTGTCTGTTTCTGTCTCTCTCTGTGTCTCTGTCCATCTGTCCATCCATCTGTCTCTCTCTATCTATCTCTATCTGTCTCTGTCTGTCTCTGTCTATCTGTCTCTCTCTATGTCTCTGTCTGTCCACCCATCCATCCATCCATCCATCTTTCTCTCTCTCTGTCTCTCTCTTTCTTAATCTTTCTCTCTCTCTGTCTCTGTCTGTCTGTCCATCCATCCATCCGTCCATCCATCTGTCTCTATCTCTCTCCATCCATCCATCCATCCATCTCTCTCTCTGTCTCTGTCTGTCTGTCTGTTTCTGTCTCTCTCTGTGTCTCTGTCCATCTGTCCATCCATCTGTCTCTCTCTATCTATCTCTATCTCTCTGTCTCTGTCTGTCTCTGTCCATCTGTCCATCAATCCATCCATCCACCATCCATCCATCTCTCTCTCTGTCTGTCTCTCTCTCTCTGTCTCTGTCTGTCCATCCATCCATCCATTTCTCTCTCTCTCTCTCTCTCTCTCTCTCTCTCTCTCTCTCTCTCTCTCTCTCTCTCTCTCTCTCTCTCTCTCTCTCTCTCTCTCTCACTGGCATGAAGCCCAGAGCTCTGAGACTGGGAAACTCCAGACAGGTCAGAAACCCAAAGTGCTCTGACCACAAATGTGAGGCCAGGAGCTGGCATCACTCTGTCTGGAGTTCCCCCAGAAGACCCTGGAGATCTCAGCACTCTGACCTAAAAGGACACAAAGGGGCCTGAACCCTGCTAATGCTCTGAGTGCAGACACACCAGGGGAGGTAGAAGCCAGAGGCAGAATTCTACCCAGGAAATAGAGGTCAGAGCCAACAAGAGACTGACTAACCCATTCAAGATTATAGGAGGGAGTAGAGCCTGTCCTGGCAAAAAGTCCCAAATCAAGAACTGAGGCTAGAGAAAGGAACACACATACAGAAGAAGAAACTTAACACTATGAAGGTCTGTTCTGAGACAAAAGGTGCCCCGCAGGAAAACACAAAAGCACAAAGTAACCACAGCAAGTACAAAGAGAGGTTCAGGGGAACAGAGGGAAATGGTTTGGTCACCAGAAGAAGAAATGAAGCAAGAGATAAAAAATGAAATAAGAGCTCCAGAGAAAGGAGAATCAATGTAGCATAAGATAGAAAAACCCAAGTTGTGGGGCTGAGGGCAGTGAAACCATTGGAATGGAGCCAAGAGAACTCAATGACTTCATGAGACAAGAAACAATGAAACATCTAATAAACTAACCTGGAAAATGGCAGCAAGGAGAAATCATTTAATCATTAATCATTGAGGTTGGGGGCTCAGTGAATAGAGAGCCAGGCCTGGAATTGAGTGGTCCTAACTTCAAATTTGGCCTTAGATACTTCATAGCTGTGTGACTCTGGGCAAGTCATTTACCTTCCACTGCCCATCTCTACCATCCTTCTGCTATACAGAAGGTAAGAGATTTGGGTTGTTGTTTTTTTAATTATCAAACTCCCTGAAAACCATGACCAAAAAGAAAGCGAAACAAAAACAAATCCACTAAACACCATATTCAAGAAATCACAAGTGAAAATGACCCATCTAGCAGAACCAGAGAGAGAAAGAAAAACAGAAATTCTTTCTGAAAACAGAATCCACTGGATACTATATTAAAGACTCACCAAAATGAAAACTCCAAAAAGTATCATAGCCAAAATTCAGTCTACAAGTCAAAGAAAAAAGTACTGCAAACAGCCAGAAAGAATTTGAGCACCAATGAATCACCGTCAGGATCATACAAGACTTGTCAGTAACTACTACATGGAAGATTTAAAAAACCCTTAAAATATGAGACTCCAAAAGGCAAAACAAAAAAAGATATAACTAAGAATAAATTACGCTGTAAGCCTGAGCATAATCCTACAGGACTAAAAAATGGACCTTTGATACCACAGAATTGATAAACAAAAGCCTTCTAAGCATTCCCAATAAAAAAACCAGAACTGAGTAGAAATTTTGAAATGCAAACACATGATTCAAGAGAAACTTAGAAAGGTAAATGCATTTGTGCATTTGGAAAAAATTAAATGATGGGCAAGAATTTATATTCTAATGAGGGGCAAAGAAATAAATATTCTTTCAGAATTCAAATAACTGAAGGGCCATAGAGGGAGTTGAATAAAGCTGAGGACCTGGAGTGTTGAGGTTTTTTCCGAAGGGAGGAAAAAAGGAAAACAT
Organism: Monodelphis domestica; assembly: GCF_027887165.1. NCBI lineage: Eukaryota > Metazoa > Chordata > Mammalia > Didelphimorphia > Didelphidae > Monodelphis > Monodelphis domestica. Next base: position 15,374,225 of record NC_077228.1, on the reverse strand, counting down.
TGGGAGAAAAATGAAGAAGAAGGAGTTAGAACATGCTATCCCTTACAATTTGGATGAGATGAAATCATATACATTTGGAGGAAGGGAGAGAGGAAAGATATCACTTAAACATTTTTATCTAAACTGGGAAAATGAGAGTTGATAGCAATGTGACCCTGGGCAAGTCACTTAATCCCTATTGCCTAGCCCTGGCCTCTCTTCTGCCTTAGAACCCATTTACAGTATTTATTCTAAAACAGAAGATAAAAGTTTAAAAGAAGAAAAAGAAAAGGAAATTTGAGAACACAACACACATATAATTAAGTATCAAAACACATTAAATTAAACAGAGAAGATGCATAGAAGGAGAGGAATTTAAAAGAGTTAAAGAGAGAATAATTAAGCAAAACAACCATTGACTAGGATTGGGTCAAGCGGAAGAGATGAGGGGCAGTGGAATGGAAGGAGATTGCTTTAATTATAGATTGATCCCTTTCCTTCTCTTGAAAACAGCTCAGTGGATAGAATGCTGGGTCTAGTCAGGAAGATCTGAATTCGGATCCACTCTAAACAATAACTAGCCTAGAAAAATCATTTATCTTTTTCTTGCTTCAATTTCTTCATCTGTAAAATGGAGGTAATAATAGCTCTGACATCTCAGGATTTATGTGAGGATAAAGCTATCATTGTCGTTATCTTTTATTGACTTCCCTTTGAAACGTATCTTTCTTGTCTTCTCACAACTTATTCTCCTCTACACATTCTGTGACTCAGAAACACTAAGTTTACCTGAAAGTCTTTAATGTGATACTCTGATTCTCATCTCTGCACTAGTGTCCCTGATTCCTGAGATTTACTGTCCTCTCATCTCTTCCTCCTGGCCTTTCTAGCTTCTTTTCAGATTCAGCTCAAATCCCACATGCTACAAAAGGGCTTTCATAGTCGTCCTCTTAGTCCTACAGCTAATACTTTCTCTCTTCTAGGTATATGTTTTATGCATAAGTTAGTTTTTAATATTTTTGCCTTTCTTTTGGTCCTCAGCAGTAGCATAGTTACTGGCATGATGAATATTTAATGGTTGGCTCACTGAGGGGACAAGACAAAGAGAGAACAAAGTATAAGCTAATAGGATAAATATCCAATCAATTCCCCAAACCTTAAATATGGATGGGATGGACTCACCCACAAAATGTAAGAGTATGTGTATATATGTATTGTGTACCAAATCTAATTATTAAAAGCAAAAAGTAATTTAATTACAGGGAAAAGACAATCAAATGTGACCCATTCAAACCTAGAAAAATCTACAAAAATGTTAAATAAGAAAGAAGTTAAATTCTATCCAAGTGGAATTTTAGGAAATTAAATATGCTTAGATCTCTGGTGATTACTCAATGAGAATAAAAAGAAGCATATTTCTCAGATGTGTCTGGCCCCTTTTTAAAAACGAGCCATATACTCAGACATTAAAATACTCATAAATAAATGCATAATTATTAAACACATCCCTACCAATGAAACACAATAAAAATGTAACCAATAAGAGCCTTTGAAGAAAAGATTCAAACTTAAATAACTTAGTCCTAAAGAACCAGAGAGTCAGGGAACAAATCCTAGAAATAATAGATAATTTCATCAATGTAAGTTATAAAAATGAACTAATATGCAAATATACTTTGGTAATATAGCCAAAGAAGTTCTTAAAAGGAAACTTACATCTCTATATTTTCATCAACAAAAGAGAAAAAGGATATTTGAATGAATTGAGCACACGACATAAAAAGGAGTTGGAAAATATTTTTTAAATCAATTAAATAGACATTTTGAAAACCAAAGAGAATGACAAAATGAAAAGCAGGAAAAAATGTTTAAATAAAGCTAAAAGCTGTTTTTTAAAAAAATAAAATTTATAAATTGTTAGGTAATTGTTTGAAGGTAGAAAAAGTAAAACAAAATTTCTAAGAGAAAAAGTGGAAAAAGGAGAATTCACAACAGATTAAGAGGAAATAAAGGGACTTCCGGTCAAGATGGCAGCTTAGAGAAAGCTAAAGTTCAGAGCTCCAGAAACCCTTCCTTACCGATCTCAAACTGAATGCTCCTAGGGCACTGAAATTCAAAACAAACACCAGAATAGACCCTGGGAACACTCCTCCTGGACCTGGATCAAAAGGTATGCCCCCCCAAGAGTCGGAGCCCGAGATCACTCGGATCTAAGGGGTAGGCAAAAGGAAGGTCCCAGGACCCATCCCCCCCAACTCAGAGCGCTGAATCCAAGGCAGCAGCAGGAACCTCAGGGCAGGCAAAAGGGCCCTGGGAGCCTGCTATTCCGAGGGCCCCACCCTGAGAATAACCTGAGCCAGTTGCGGGGGCACCCAGACAGCAGGGAAACAGAGAGAGACAGGGGGAGCCTGTAGCCCCCTGACCAGATCCTTCCATCTGAGTCGCACCGAAGGTCCCTGCCTCAGGGCATGCTCAGTCTGAGGTTAACCCTATCACCAGCCCTTGCAGCTCCAGGAAGCCACGGCCCCTCCCCCTCAGAGTGCAGGCTCCTCTGGCCAGCAAAGGCATTGAAATACATCTGAGAGTGTCAAGCCAGGTGCAGAGCATAGAAGTAAGGCAACAGAGAAGCATTGGGAGGGAACTGAGGAGGGTAGTAACACCGAAACACCAGCAATTCCGGGTTTCCTGGGGAAGACAGACAATTTACCTGGGGCTAAAGCCACTGAACACCAGACAGATAACAGAAGAGCCAGCCCCCCTCACTCAGATAGAGATGGCAAACAGCACAGAAGAAAAAAAGCCTCAAAACAACAAGAAAAGCAAGAAGGGGGCAACTTTGGACACATTTTATGGAGCAAAAATACAAAACATAGAGGAGATAGAAGAGGAAACACAAGCAAATGCTCCAAAACCTTCCAAAGGAAATGGAAACTCTCCACAAACTTTTGAAGAATTTGGATCGAAAATGATCAAAAAGATGGAAGCCTTCTGGCAGGAAAAGTTGGAATTAATGAAAAAGAATTTCACACAACTACAAAACCAGTTTGACCAAACTGAAAAGGAAAACCAGGCTTTAAAGGTCAGAATTAGGCAACTGGAAGACAATGAGCAGGTAAAAGAGCAAGAATCAATAAAGCAAAGCCAAAAGATCAAGAAATTAGAAGAGAACATAAAATATCTCACTGACAAGGTGACAGACTTGGAAAATAGAGGAAGAAGAGATAATTTAAGAATAATTGGACTACCAGAAAATCCAGAAATAAACAGCAAACTCAACATCGTAATACAAGATATAATCAAAGAAAAGTGCCCAGAGATTCTAGAACAAGGAGGCAATACAGCCACTGAAAGAGCTCACAGAACACCCTCTACACTAAATCCCCAAAAGACAACTCCCAGGAATGTAATTGCCAAATTCCAAAGCTTTCAAGCAAAAGAAAAAATCCTACAAGAAGCCAGAAAAAGACAATTTAGATATAAAGGAATGCCAATCAGAGTCACACAAGATCTTGCAAGTTCCACTCTGAATGATCGTAAGGCATGGAACATGATTTTCAGAAAGGCAAGAGAGCTGGGTCTTCAACCAAGAATCAGCTATCCAGCAAAACTGACTATATACTTCCAAGGGAAAATATGGGCATTCAACAAAATAGAAGATTTCCAAGTTTTTGCAAAGAAAAGACCAGAGCTCTGTGGAAAGTTCGATATCGAAAAACAAAGAGCATGGAATACCTGAAAAGGTAAATATGATGGAAAGGGAAAAGGAGAAAATTGTTATCTTTTCATTTATTCAAACTCTCTTCTATAAGGACTATATTTATATCAATCTATATATATTAATATATGGAAATGTAATGTGTAAATAGGGGGAAAGGAAAAATAAAATAGAATAATCTTTCTCACACAAAGATTCACACGGGAAGGGGAGGGGAAGAAAACTCCTATAAGAAGGAGAGGAAGAGAGTTTTTATGTAAACCTTACTCTCAGGGAAATCAACTCTGAGAGGGAAGAACATCCAAATCCATTGGGATCTTGAATTCTATCTTACCCAACAAGGGTAGGGAGAAGGGAAAACCAAGTGGGGAGGGGGGAGGGAACACAAAAAAGGGAGGGAAGAAGAGGGGGGAGGGGGAGGGAACAAAAAGTGATGAACTAGAAAGGGAAACATATCAAGGGAGGGGACAAGGGGGACCAATTTAAAGTAAATCACTGGATTAAAAGGTTAGAGCTAAAGAAGAAAGGTTAGAATTAGGGAAGGATATCAAAATGCCAGAGAATTCACAAGTCACAATCATAACTTTGAACATGAATGGGATGAACTCACCCATAAAACGTAGACAAATCGCAGAATGGGTTAGAATCCAAAACCCTACCATATGTTGTCTTCAAGAAACACACATGAGGCGGGTTGACACCCACAAGGTCAGAATTAAAGGATGGAGTAAGACCTTCTGGGCCTCAACTGATAGAAAGAAGGCAGGAGTTGCAATCATGGTATCTGATAAAGCCAAAGCAAAAATAGACTTGATTAAAAGTGATAGGGAAGGTAATTATATTTTGTTAAAAGGGACTTTAGATAATGAGGAAATATCACTAATCAACATGTATGCACCAAATAATATAGCACCCAAATTTCTAATGGAGAAACTAGGAGAATTGAAGGAAGAAATAGACAGTAAAACAATATTAGTGGGAGATTTGAACCAACCATTATCAAATTTAGATAAATCAAATAAAAAAATAAATAAGAAAGAGGTAAAAGAAGTGAATAAAATCTTAGAAAAATTAGAGTTAATAGACATATGGAGAAAAATAAATAGGGACAAAAAGGAATACACCATCTTCTCAGCACCACATGGTACATTCAGAAAGATTGACCATACACTAGGTCACAGAAACATGGCATACAAATGCAGAAAAACAGAAATAATAAATGCAGCCTTTTCAGATCACAAGGCAATAAAAATAATGATCAGTAATGGTATGTGGAAAACCAAATCAAAAATTAATTGGAAATTAAACAATATGATACTCCAAAATTGTTTAGTTAGAGAAGAAATCACAGAAACAATTAATAATTTCAGCAAGGAAAATGACAATGGCGAGACATCCTTTCAAACCTTTTGGGATGCAGCCAAAGCAGTAATCAGAGGTAAATTCATATCCCTGAGCGCATATATCAACAAACTATGGAGAGCAGAAATCAATCAATTGGAAATGCAAATAAAAATAACTCGAAAGTGATCAGATTAAAAACCCCCAGCAAAAAACCAAACTAGAAATCCTAAAAATTAAGGGAGAAATTAATAAAATTAAAAGTGATAGAACTATTGATTTAATAAATAAGACAAGAAGCTGGTACTTTGAAAAAACAAACAAAATAGACAAAGTACTGGTCAATCTAATTAAAAAAAGGAAAGAAGAAAAGTAAATTAACAGCATCAAAGATGAAAAGGGGGACATCACCTCCAATGAAGAGGAAATCAAGGCAACCATTAAAAACTACTTTGCCCAATTATATGGCAATAAATACAGCAATCTAGGTGATATGGATGAATATATACAAAAATACAAACTGCCTAGACTAACAGAAGAAGAAATAGAATTCTTAAATAATCCCATATCAGAAAATGAAATCCAACAGGCCATCAAAGAACTCCCTAAGAAAAAATCCCTAGGGCCCGACGGATTCACAAGTGAATTCTATCAAACATTCAGAGAACAGTTAATCCCAATACTATACAAACTATTTGACATAATAAGCAAAGAGGGAATTCTACCAAACTCCTTTTATGACACAAACATGGTACTGATTCCAAAACCAGGCAGATCAAAAACAGAGAAAGAAAATTATAGACCAATCTCCCTAATGAATATAGATGCAAAAATCTTAAATAGGATACTAGCAAAAAGACTCCAGCAAGTGATCAGAAGGGTCATCCAACATGATCAAGTAGGATTTATACCAGGGATGTAGGGCTGGTTCAATATTAGGAAAACCATCCACATAATCGACCATATCAACAAGCAAACCAACAAAAATCACATGATTATTTCAATAGATGCAGAAAAAGCCTTTGATAAAATATAACATTCATTCCTATTGAAAACACTAGAAAGCATAGGAATAGGAGGGTTGTTCCTAAAAATAATAAACAGTATATATCTAAAACCATCAGCCAATATCATCTGCAATGGGGATAAACTAAATGCATTCCCAATAAGATCAGGAGTGAAACAAGGATGCCCATTATCACCTCTACTATTTGACATTGTACTAGAAACACTAGCAGTAGCAATTAGAGAAGAAAAAGAAATTGAAGGCATCAAAATAGGCAAGGAGGGGACCAAGTTATCACTCTTTGCAGATGACATGATGGTCTACTTAAAGAATCCTAGAGATTCAACCAAAAAGCTAATTGAAATAATCAACAACTTTAGCAAAGTTGCAGGATACAAAATAAACCCACATAAATCATCAGCTTTTCTATATATCTCCAACACAGCTCAGCAGCAAGAACTAGAAAGAGAAATCCCATTCAAAATCACCTTAGACAAAATAAAATACCTAGGAATCTATCTCCCAAGACAAACACAGGAACTATATGAACACAACTACAAAACACTCTCCACACAACTAAAACTAGACTTGAGCAATTGGAAAAACATTAACTGCTCATGGATAGGACAAGCCAATATATCCTACCCAAACTTATCTATCTATTTAGTGCCATACCCATAGAACTTCCAAAAAATTTCTTTACTGATTTAGAAAAAACCATAACAAAGTTCATTTGGAATAACAAAGGATCAAGGATATCCAGGGAAATCATGAAAAAAAAATACAAAGGAAGGGGGCCTTGCAGTCCCAGATCTCAAACTATATTACAAAACAGCAGTCATCAAAACAATTTGGTACTGGCTAAGAGATAGAAAGGAGGATCAGTGGAATAGACTTGGGGCAAGTGACCTCAGCAAGACAATATATGATAAACCCAAAGATCCCAGCTTTTGGGTCAAAAATCCACTATTCGATAAAAACTGCTGGTAAAACTGGAAGACAGTGTGGGAGAGATTAGGATTAGATCAACACCTCACACCCTACACCAAGATAAATTCAAAATGGGTGACTGACATGAACATAAAGAAGGAAACTATAAGTAAATTATGTAAACACAGAATAGTATACATGTCAGACCTTTGGGAAGGCAAAGACTTCAAAACCAAGCAAGACATAGAAAGAGTTGCAAAATGTAAAATAAATAATTTCGACTACATCAAATTAAAAAGCTTTTGTACAAACAAAACCAATATAACTAAAATCAGAAGGAAAGCAACAAATTGGGAAGCAATCTTCATAAAAACCTTTGACAAAGGTTTAATTACTCAAATTTACAAAGAGCTAAATCAATTGTACAAAAAATCAAGCCATTCTCCAATTGATGAATGGGCAAGGGACATGAACAGGCAGTTCTCAGCCAAAGAAATCAAAATCATTAATAAGCACATGAAAAAGTGCTCTACATCTCTTATAATCAGACAGATGCAAATCAAAACAACTCTGAGGTATCACCTCACACCTAGCAGATTGGCTAACATGTCAGCTATGGAAAGTAATGAATGCTAGAGGTAATGTGGCAAAGTAGGGACATTAATTCATTGCTGGTGGAGTTGTGAACTGATCCAACCCTTCTGGAGGGCAATTTGGAACTATGCCCAAAGGGCGATAAAAGACTGTCTGCCCTTTGATCCAGCCATAGCACTGCTGGGTCTGTACCCCAAAGAGATAATAAGGAAAAAAGACACGTACAAGGATATTCATAGCTGCGCTCTTTGTGGTGGCCAAAAATTGGAAAAAGATGGGATGCCCTTCAATTGGGGAATGGCTGGACAAATTGTGGCATATGTTGGTGATGTGCTAAAAGGAATAATAAAGTGGAGGAATTCCACGGAGACTGGAACAACCTCCAGGAAGTGATGCAGAGCGAAAGGAGCAGAACCAGGAGAACATTGTACACAGAGACTGATACACTGTGGCACAATCGAAGGTAATGGACTCCTCCACTAGGGACAATGCAATGTCTCTGAACAATCTGCAGGGATCTAAAAAACACTATCCACAAGCAGAGGATAAACTGTGGGAGTAAGAACACCAATGAAAAGCAACTGCTTGACTTCAGGGGCTGAGAGGAAATGACTGAGGAGAGACTCTAAATGAACACTCTAGTGCAAATACCAACAACATGGAAATGGGTTGGAACCAAGAACACATGTAAAACCCGGTGGAATTGTGCGCCGGCTATGGGAGAAGTGGTGGGAGGGGGTCGGGGGGGGAGAGGAAAAGATAATGATCATTGTTTCCAATGAATAATGTTTGTAAATAACCAAATAAAATAATATTTAAAAAGTTAAAAAAAAAGGAAATAAAGGAAATTATTCCAAACTATTTTGTCCAACTACATGCCAATAAAACTGTTAGGAAGTGAAATAGAAGGCTATTTAAGAAATACAAAATATACAGATCATCATAACAAGAAATAGAGAATTTCCTTCAAAAATCAAGAAACAATTCCAATATTACATAATCTGTTTGCAAAAATTAGAAAAAAAAGGGTATCATACTCATTCCTTCTGCAACAAAACATAGTCTTGATACCTTTACCAACAAAAAAATCCAGAGGGAAAAAAGCCTATAGACCAATATACCTCATTAATATTTATAAAGAAACTTTTAAATAAAACATTAGCAAAAGGGCCACAGAAAAGTTTACAAGATCATATACTATGACCAAGTTCCGTGGCTGCTTCCTTTTTCTCCTCACTGACCAACTGTCCCCCCTCACTTCCTGTCAGAGGGCCAGCTACTTCCTCTCCTCAGTCCTGGTCTCCCTGGGAACAGACTGACTCCTGTCAGTTCTGATCTACTTAGAAATCCTGCTCTCCAGCCTCTGAAGGAGCCAGAGGGAGAGATGGAGAAAACCCCATTGACAGTCCTTAGAGGAATTGGCATTTGGTCTGGGCTTTGAAGGATGAGGATTCAGACTCTCCTCATCCTCTACCACTGAGAGTTGACCATGTGAAAAAGTCTGGAAGGCCGAAAAGTAAGTAAAATGAGCCTGTCTAGAGCCTGTCTAGAAATGGTGCTGTGAAAGGTTATGGGACCCTCACATTCATTTGCTGGACACGGGTTCCAGGGCCTTGAAATATTGTTATTTTTACCTTGTGGGACAAGAAATCTGAGTAACTCTTGATTGATTGGGATATATTTTATTTCATGGTGGTGTGGAGGTAAGGAAGGGAGCTCATTAAAGTCATGGCAGGAGCCCCACTTGAGAAAAACTTGGGTGAAATTGTGAGGAACTATAGGGAAAAAGCTTTGTTTAAACTCCCATCTTGTCCTGGTCTATGTGGATCTATGAAGGGATAGAGGGAACTAAAAAAGCCAATAATCTTTTTGTTACTAACCAACTATTATCTTTTTAAAACCTTTACCTTCCATCTTAAAATCAGTACTATGTATTGCTTCCAAGGGAGAAGATTGGTAATGACTAGACAATGCGAATTAAGTGACTTGCCCAGGGTCACACAGTGTCTGAGGCTAAATTTGAATCCAGGACCTCCCTTCTCTAGGCCTGGCTATCAATCCACTGAGCCACCTACCTGCTCCCAACCAACTATGATGTTTTTGCTTATTGTTTCATCTGTATTTGCTGTTTTCCCAATGAAACAGTGATAATAGTTACATCCTATTTTATGTATGTCACAAAGTGTAGTACAAACACCTCATTTGATCCTCCTAGCAACAAACATTCTTGTCTTTCTATAGGAAGCCTTCCCCAACCCCTCTTAATTTCAGTGCCTTCTCTTTCTTAATTATCTATTTATTATGGATATAATTTGCTTTGATTAGATTTGTTTTCATTTTCTCTCCACCATTAGATTGTAAGCTCTTTGAGGACAAGAACTGTCTTTTACCTTTTTTTATCCCCAGCACTTAGCACAATGCCTGCACATAATTAAGTGCTTAATAAGTGTTTATTGATTGATGATTATCCCCACCTTACAGAGGAGGTAAAAACTCATAGGAAAAGTAGCTTAGCCAACATCACACAGTTGGTATATGATAGAGACCCCACTGGATGCCAGGTCTACTCTCCCAGAAGCAAAGGGTCCTGTATTTCCTTTGGGAAGTTCTCAAAGCACTTGGTAGAGTGCTAGGCACATAGTGGGAGCTCAATTAAAAAAAATTTTGTTGAATTAAAGGTCCATTTTCCCCATTCATACAGTGGGCTCTTTCCACTTTCCTGCTATTTTTTCATGAGTTCTTTATGTTCTAGCCCAAGGTCAACTTGTGTGGCAATGTCATGCCAAATCGAGATAGAGATACACCCCTCACAATTTGTGTTCAGCAATTGCCATAATTCTATCATATCTAACTTTTCTAAAGTTCTATTGGGGTCCTTGACTTCTTTCTCCTATCTCTTTTTATTAGATTTATAGAGGTCTAAGAGGATTGCATTGAAGTCTGCATACTGTTTCTTCTTGTAGTGTAATGACCTTTTCCTTTGAATATGATATGCCATTCAGTGCACATTTATTACTATTGCTATTGTTTCCTTATATATGGTGCCTTTAAGCATAATGTAATTTCTTCTGTCTTAATTGTGTTGTTGTTCTTGTTTCTTTTACTATGGTCTTGTCCAAGTTACTGCCTGCCAACTCTATTTCTCTGGGTTCACTTGATCTGTGATAGATTCTACTCAACAGATGAGTCTCAAAGCTACTTCTCTAGCCCTAACCTCTCACCTAGCCTCCAGACTCACTCCTCCATTTACCTACTACATATCCTAAAGGCACCATCCTATAGACTTTTGCATTTTCTTTGTCCTTAAGAATGTGTTCCTTTTTTTTGTACAAACAAAACCAATGCATCCAAAATTAAAAGGGAAGCAACAAATTGGGAAACAATCTTCATTACAAAAACCTCTGACAAAGGTCTAATTACTCAAATTTATAAAGAGCTAAACCAATTGTACAAAAAATCAAGCCATTCTCCAATTGATAAATGGGCAAGGGACATGAACAGGCAGTTCTCAGTCAAAGAAATCAAAACTATTAATAAGCACATGAAAAAGTGTTCTAAATCTCTTATAATCAGAGAAATGCAAATCAAAACAACTCTGAGGTATCACCTCACACCTAGCAGATTGGCTAACATGACAGCAAATGGAAGTAATGAATGGTGGAGGAGATGTGGCAAAGTTGGGACATTAATGCATTGCTGGTGGAGTTGTGAATTGATCCAACCATTCTGGAGGGCAATTTGGAACTATGCCCAAAGGGCGATAAAAGACTGTCTGCCCTTTGACCCAGCCATAGCAGTGCTGGGTTTGTACCCCAAAGAGATAATAAGGAAAAAGACTTGTTACAAGAATATTCATAGCTGTGCTCTTTGTGGTGGCAAAAAAACTGGAAAATGAGGGAATGCCCTTTGATCAGGAAATGGCTGAACAAGTGATGCAGAGTGAAAAAAAGAGCAGAACCAGGAAAACATTGTAACAGAAACTGATACACTGTGGTACAATCGAACATAATGGACTTCTCCATTAGTAGCAATGCAGTGACCCTGAACAACTAGGAGGAATCTATGAGAAAAACCACTATCCACATCCAGAGGAAACACTGTGGGAGTAAAAACCCCAAAGAAAATCAACTGCTTGAATACATGGGTCGAAGGGATATGGTTGGGGATTTAGACTCTAAATGAACATCCTAATGCAAACAACAACATGGAAATAGGTTCTGATCAAGGACACAAGTAATACCCAATGAAAGTGTGCTTTGGCTGAGGGAAGAGTGGGTGGAAGGGAGGGAGGGAAATAATGTGATTATTGTAACCAAGGAATAATGTTTTAAATTGACTAAATAAACTTATTCAAGTGGGAAAAATTAAAAATAAATAATAAATAAATAAAAATTGACCAAAAAAAAAAAAGAATTGTGTTCCTTTCACCATATCTGACTAACTGGAATGTTTGATAATGATTCTTTTCCTGCATAGGTGGTTGTCTCACCTGTCAGTGTGGGGGAGGACTGAGAGTTGGATGAACCACCTCCTAAATAGCTATTTAATGATTAGAGATGTCTTGAGACATTCAAAGGAGGAGTTGAATAATGAGCTCCCATAAATGTATATTGGTACCCTCTCCCGAACCTTTGAAGTCTTGAGTTCTCAAGAGGATGAGTGACCTGTGCCACTTTATTAGTTATGATGCTAGCCTAAACAGCAAACTGATATTCTTATCTAAAATCAGTATTTCATAATGTATTTCTCCATTAGTGGCAATGCAGTAATCCTGAACAACTTGGAGGAATCTAAGAGAAAAACCACAACCACATTCAGAGGAAAAACTGTGGGAATAAAAACACTGAAGAAAAACAACTGCTTGAATACATGTATCAAAGGGATATGGCTGAGGATATAGACTCTAAATGAACATCCTAATGCAAACACCAACAACATGGAAATAGGTTTTCTTTCATTGGATGCTCACCTGTGGGCTCTACATCCCCTCTTCTGATTTGATTATTGGTTTTTCCAGCACATTCCTCATAAACAATATTGGGATGGATTCTGCATTCTAATCTGTTCTCCATATCTTTTCCAATTTATGGGTGAGTTTTCCCATTTACATTCATAGTTATAAATTTTAGGTGAGATGTTGCCTCCATCTTATTCTATTGCAATGTTTCTTCTCTTGACCCTACTCTTCTTTACAGAATAAAAAGAGAAAGGGAATGAAATCAACACTTGTGATATAGAATCATCTTCCCTTTACCAAGCCCAACCCAAATCATCATTATATTTTACTCCCTTCTTTCTCCCAATGGATCTCTTCAACATAAAATGTGATTAAACTAGAGCTTAGGTTAATGGAGACACCTCTAGGTCTTGTCTTTTTAATTGAAAGACCAACTAAATAAGAGGATTTTCTAATGCCTTTTACTCATTTGAAGAGAACTAAAAAAGAGGAGAAACTTTTTTTTTTCCACTCTGGTATTTCTATATCTTGCTAAACTCCTGTATGCCTACTACTGAGGGGTGAGGGCATGGCTATCTTGTTTCTTCATTTGCCTCCAGGCAGGAAATAATAATAGCTCACTATTTCTAAAGCACTTTCCAATATATTCAAGTGAGGTAGATACAGCTAGGGTTATTAGTTCCCATTTTATACATGAGAATGGTTTGTCTTCCAAAATATAGTCATAGATTTTCAAAGCTTATAGAGACCTCAAAGACCATCTAATTCAACCTATAAACAAAGAGGAATACACACACACACACACACACACACACACACACACACACACACAATCCCCAGTAAATCCCCATTCAGCTTCTGCCTAAACAACCTCCATCAGAAGGGAGAACCCAAGACAACATCCGTTTTCCCTCCCCAACTTTTCTTCCCTCTCTTTTTCATGTTCACTCTCTATTCCATTTATATATCTTTCCTTTTCTCTCTGGCTCTGGCTCTCCCACCCCCACTTTAGTTACATTTCATTGTTAGGAATCTTTTCTTAGCCTGATAGTTTCCATTTCTTAATTAAATTAGCTTAATTGAAATCTTAATTTGATATGTTATATCCAAACTGCTGCTTTGCAAATGATCCCCTTTGCAGGAGACGCATTTCTTCCATTGATGTCCACCGCACACCTGAGCTCCTCATTAGACACTGCCTTCAAAGCTTCTTCCTCCTCTGCAGTAGTGAAAAGTTGTCATCTTTTGACAGTGGATTTGAATTTTTAAAAATAATTTAAAGTCCTTTGAAATCAAGTCAGGGAAATCTTCCTCCAAGAGTAAAATTGCTAATATCTAAAATCCCCTTTGAAGTGAACTACAAGTCACATGTGATTCTATACAATCTCGTGCTACCACCTTGAGACAGTAGTGCCTTGGATCCCCCCATCATTTTGTATTTACTGGTTCATCTACATTCCCCCAGACAAATGTGAACTCCTTGAAGGCAAGGACAGTCTTTTATTTGGAAATTCATTCCTAGCCCCAACTAGAGGGTTTTGTACACAGTAGGACTTTAATAAATACTTACCAGATTGGATTGAACCAAATCCCAAATGACTAAAAGACATTCGGTCACAGAGGTGGAAAGTGACGACGAAAATGTCATAACAAATCTCTCTGAAGAAATGGGAGCAAATTTGCTGCTGTGTATTTCATCTAAGTGCATATCACTTAAGTGCATAATCAGCTCATATTCCCAAGAATTATGCAGCCTCCATCTGGCCCCCATTAGACTGACCGGGGTGCTACTCTCACTAATTGCACATTGGCAAATTGCGTAAATGTGACTCTGGGCACTCTGGACGAAGATCCAAAAGTCATCCTTTATAATGGAATGAAGCAAAGGGAGTTGAGTGGGAATAACGAGGAGGCTCTATCAGTTTCTCCTCTTTTCCTTCATTGGATGCTCGCCTGTGGGCTCTACATCCCCTCCCAACAGTTCCAACAGCTCTCTCCCTGCAGGCCCCCATGGAAGCAAATTGTGGCTACTGAATGTCGTGGCTATCAAAAAGCGGCTGAAAAAAGGATAGGAAGAATTCAGAGAAAATTAGTAAGCACCCACTATGTTCCAGACAGAGGGCTTAATCCTAGTGGTCAAAATTTTTAAAAATTAGATGAGTCTCGTGCCCTTGAGGGACTTCCATTCTACTGAGAGAGGAAGATCAGTAAATACAATATGGTCACAATAAGTAAAAGCAATATGGCCATGGATAAGTAAATAGAGGCTATCTGTAAACAGAGAGTACAAGGGGTGTTTTCTTTGGCTGTGGACACCCGGGGAAATTAGAAAAACCCTCTTGGATGAAAGACTGTGTTCACCTCTTGATAAAGGAACGACAATAATAGCTCACATTTCTAGAACACGGAGACATTCAGAGCACTTTACAAATATTTTCCCCAGTAGTATTTTGTTGGCTTTCCCCCCAATTATATTTCACATTTGTTCTCTGACATTTTGCCACCCAAATTCTCTCCCTCCCGCCCTTCCCTTCTCCCTGAGATGGCAAGTAATCTGATAAAAGTTATACATAGCATTTTGCAAATATCTGCTTTTGACCTTCATAAAATCCCTAAGAGACAGAGTTCTTACTATCCCCATTTTCTACATGAAGAAACTAGGGCTTACCGAGATTAAAGGACTCCCCTCTGAGGTCACACAGCTAAGTAAGTGTCTGAGAAAGGATTTGAACTCAAACCTTCCTGACTCCAACCTTGTGCTACCTAACTGCCTCTAACAAGCATCTATTCAGTCTTTTCAGCTGTGTCCAACTCTTCATGACCCCACTGGGGTTTTCTTGGCAA
Source organism: Monodelphis domestica (assembly GCF_027887165.1). Classification (NCBI taxonomy): domain Eukaryota; kingdom Metazoa; phylum Chordata; class Mammalia; order Didelphimorphia; family Didelphidae; genus Monodelphis; species Monodelphis domestica. The sequence continues at coordinate 15,358,859 of NC_077228.1, read as the reverse complement.
AGATACTGGCGTGGTTGGCCATTTCCTTCTCCAGCTCATTTCACAGATGAGGAAATTGAGGCCAGCAGAGTTAAGTGACTTGCCTAGAATTGCATAGCTAGTAAATATCTGAGGCCACATTTGAACTCAGGTCTTCCTGACTTCAAGCCTGGTGCTCCATCCGCTGTGCCACCTAGCTGCACAATGGCTATATCTGTTTATAAAACTGAATGTGAGGCATCTGTTATTACACTCATTTTCCAGATGAGGAAACTGAGACAGAAGAAGAAAAGTCATTTAAGCCCAGAACCTTAATTTCCTTACCGCAAAGGAATCCCCACTGAAACGTAGTGAATAGACGGTTATCGAGTCTCTTCTTGAAGACCTCCAATAAGAGGAAAACGTAGCACCTCTTTAAACAGCTCTTTCCATTTGGGGTAGCTCTCCGGGTCAGGAAGTTTTTTCTGACATCAAACCTAAATTTGTAGTTTTCCCCATGACTCCTCTGGGTACTGTCCCATGTATCACTGCCCTTCTTAAGCTGTCGATCCCAAGACTGAACCCAAGGCTCCAGGTCAGGCCTGAAGAGTGGGTCTACTGGCCAAGACCCCATTGGCTCTCTTGGCTTCCCCATCCCTCTGCTAGTCATGCCAAGTACTACAAACTCAAGCCCCTTTTCCAGAGCCAAAGTCTTCTCTACATGCCTCCCCCATCTCGGACTTGTGAAGAACAGACTCCGTACTGTTGTGAGGGCAAAACTAGGAAGCAGTAGCACAACTGATAGAGAGCGCTGGATATGGAGTCAGGAAGACCGGAGTCCCCATGAAAGAATGAATGAATGATAAAGACTGTGATAAGTGCTGAGAATATAAATAGAAACTTCTGTCTGGACTCACAAGGCACTCTCAGTCTAATGGAGGAGATAACGCATATGGCAGGTTTCAACCCCAAGTCAGTCTCATAATCCTTAGGAGCAACAGCAAAACAAATAGTCACACCATTTCTTTAAAGTCATATCCATCTCTGATTTTGAATATTTAGCAATGCTAAGTACTTTGATGGCAACAACTTTATTTTCTGGCTCTTCAGTATCTGTGGCTACAAACGCTGCTGGAATAGTCCCCAGGCTGCATCTCCACAGGAGCTACTTCCTAGGAGGATGCTGAGGGTCCTGGCCTGGAAGCTATTGCCAGGACTCTTGGGTTCAGGGCCTTAGGCTGTCTCTATCAGGGTCTGAGGGGTGTGGGCAAGAGTCAAGGTGGGAAATAGATGAGGGGTAAAGAACCTCAGCAATCTAGTGTTTGATAAACCCAAAGACCCCAGTTTTGGGGATAAGAGCTCACTATTTGATAAAAACTGCTGAGAAAATTAGAAAACAGTAAGGCAAAAATTAGGTTTAGAGCAATATCTCACACTGTATATAGCAAGATATGGTCAAAATGGGTATATGACTTAAACATAAGGAACGATATTATAAGTAAATTAGGGAAACATAGAATAGTTGACCTGTCAAATCTATGGAGAAGGGAAGAATTTATGACCAAACAAGAGACAGAGAACATTCCAAGATGTAAAATGAATACTTTTGATTATATTAAATTAAAAAGGGTTTTTACAAACAAAAACAATGCAACCAAGATTAGAAGGGAGACAACTAACTAGGGGGAAAATTATAAAAGATTTCTCTGATAAAAGTCTCATTTCTCAAATATATAAAGAACTAAGTTAAATGTATAAGACTCCAAGTCATTTCCCATATGATAGTCAAAGGATATGAATAGGCAGTTTTCAGATGAAGAAAGCAAAGCTATCAATAATCATATGAAAAAATGTTCTAAATCCTTCTTGATTAGAGAAATGCAAATTAAAACAACTCTGAGTTACCACCTCATACCTATCAGGTTGGCCAATATGACAGTAAAGGGAAAATGATAAATGTTGGAGGGGATAGGACAAAACTGGGACACAAATACATTGTTGGTGGAGTTGTGAACTGATCCAACCATTCTGGAGGGCAATTTGGAATTATGCCCAAAGGGCTATAAAATAATGCATGACTTTGGATCTCAGTAATACCTCTACTAGGTCTATATCCCCCCCAAAAAAATTTTAAATGAGTGTGAAGATTGGATTTAGCTATCTCCTGATTGTAACAATGAAGATACTTAGTTCTTCCTTTATAGTGAAGCTAGAATTGTAATCCACAATATATTTTTAGATTTTAATCTACAAAAAGGTGATAACTCAGTATTTTAAGTACATATACCCATTTTAACCACAAATGGGTGTTAAGTAACTACAAAAGGTGAACTTAACAAAAAAGATGATAAGTAACCCAAAAAGATATAATCTAACCAAAGAAGGTGAGTACTAAAGAGTGGGCAGTCCTGGAGAAAATTGTCTGCTGTGATTGGTAGATGTGAAATTTAGGGGAGGTGACACAAAAGAAAAAGATTCTTTTAAAAAAGGATGAAAGACCTTCAAAAGAGGAGATATATTCGATTTGAGTTTCGAGTTGGACTCAGAGGAGAGACTGGAGACAGAAACTTGAGGAACGACCGGAAGACAGACACCCAGACTTCTTTTCATTTAGGCAGTCATTGTTGGTGAGTGAAAGGCTGACTTAGTGACTCTGCCTTTCTGGAGACTCTCTTCCCCTGGCTGGGGCTTAGAAATTTCTAACTGGTTCACAGGAAGCCAGAGTTCGTTCTCTCTCTCTCTCTCTCTCTCTCTCTCTCTCTCTCTCTCTCTCTCTCTCTCTCTCTCTCTCTCTCTCTCTCTCTCTCTCTCTCATTCCTTAATATCTTCCCTCTATTGTAAATAAACTACCATCAATTCATTTTACTTTAGTAATTCATTTGGGATTTAGAAATTTAAATCCCTGGTGACCACCTATTATATATTCAGAGTCCAACCACAAATAAATTTAACACAAGTAAGGACTTGTTTGTACAAAAATATTTATAGCTGCTCTTCTTCTGGTGGCAAAGAAAATTGGAAACTAAAGGGATGTCCCATGGCTGAACAAAATGTGGCATATAATGGTAATGGAATACTATTGTGCTATAAGGAATGATGAACAAGATGATTTCAGAAATAGCTGGAAAGATCTTCATGAATTGATGTAGAGTGAAATAAGCAGAACCAGGAGAATATTGCACACAGGAACTGAAATATTGTGAAATGATTAAGTGTAATAGACTTTACTACTAACAGCAATACAATGACCCAGGACAACTCTGAGGTACTTATGAAAAAGAATACTATCCACCTCTAGAGAAAGAACTCTTGGAGTCAGAATGCAGAAGAAAAGATGTGATTTATCTCTTGTTTATTTAGACATGTGTTTTGGGGCTTGGGGTTTTGGTATTATGGGATTGTCCACTTAAAATAATAATATGGAGATAAAAACAAAATAAAATGCCAAAAAAAAATTTTTTTTTCATTTTTTAAGAGTCAAGGTGGATGGGATCTGACTTTTCAGACTTGGGCAGCATCCTGTCTCTTCCTCAGTTGGTAAGGATTGCTGACCTCTCCTCCATAGCAGCTGCTCTCCCAGATGATAGCTCAAAAGGCTGACTTGGAAGCAAGACCAATGGTCAAGACCAGTGGATGGGTGCTGGCCCTCCCAGGGTTCGTCTTTTTGATTTTGGTAGTTAGTTATCAGTTGTTGCTGGTGGTAATGAGAAAGGTACACCCCTTCTCCACAATGATTTCTCTCCTCCACAGTGGCTATGGGGGTGGGCTGAACCCAGGTCTGGTGATTTGGGGACACCACTAATCCCAAGACTCTTGACTCTTTCCAGCTCCAGCGTTCTATGCTCCAGATTCCAGTATTCTGCAATCTAAGGTTCTTCCAGCTCTGATTACCTACAATCTGATGGCATTATGAAAAAGAAGATTTGACTATTGGCCCTAGGGGGTCACCAGCAGACTCAGCTGACCTGTGGCCTTGCATAGCATTACAGTCCTGTCTGGGAGACCGAGTTAAAATCAGAAAAAGGAGAAATGGAACTCGGGATCTGTGGGTCCTATAGGCAGGCCTGTGGTGAAATAAAAATGCAAACAAGAAAATTTCCCTTCTGATGGACAAACATTCCCAAGACATGAAGGCATTTCTGGCTGGACATGAGGGCCAGCTGGACGTGATGATCACCAAGTTCGTGGTTCTCTGCCAAAATTAAGTCTATGCATTTTTTCCCCTTTGCTGCCAGGGCAGTCACTACCAGGGGACCCCTGAGACCTCTCTGTCCATCTGAAAGCCAAGAGACCACCCCAATAAATTAATCGTTTTACTGCTTAGTGCAGAACGACCAAGACCTCTTGGGCAGGCAGGCAGATGCGTGCCTGTGTCTGAGTGTATATATAATGTGCTGGGATGAGGAGGAGGATTTTCAGATAAACAAACAGAAACCACAAGTGCTTTGCCTTTTGGACTATCTCTACACAATCTCAGAGGTGGAAAGAACCTCTCAGACCATCTAATCCAAACCCTCCCTGAATATCAATCAATTTCTAAAAACTTTATCCTAAGTATTGCTTCCAAGCCTCAGAGCAGTAAAGACTAGGCAGAGGGACTTAAGTGATTTGACCAGATTCACAGGAATGCTAGGAAGTGTCTGAGGTCATGTTTGAACCCAGGACCTACCATCTCTAGGCCTGAACAGGTATTCTTTAAACATCAACTACAGGGGGCAGCTGGGTGGCTCAGTGGATGAGATGGAGAGCCTGGCCCAGGGTCAGGAGGTCCTGAGTTCCAGTCTAGCCTCAGACACTTTCTAGCTGTGTGACCCTGGGCAAGTCACTTGACCTGCAGTGCCTAGCCTTTACCACTCTTCTACCTTAAACCTGTAAAGTGCTTTGGGAACCTTAATGCTCTGTGAATGTCAGTGAGCTCCAGATTGGCCAGAGTTTTCCAGTTAGCCTCACCCCAGAGCCAGCACACTCTTCTGCAGCCACCACCCATCCACACTGTCATTGTGCCCCTCCGGCAACCACCCCTCTCTCCTTCTAGCTCTAAGAACAATAATCAAACCAATGTTGCTATTCCTGCCGTTCAATTGCCTTAGAACTCCACCCATCATCCCTGCGACTTCTCAGATCCAAATCCAAATATCCCTCCTTGGCCATTACTACTATAACATCCCTCTAATGCACCCCCTCCTCTGACACTGCCCCTAGCTTGGCACTGACCCTCATCCCCTCACACTTGGGCTACTAACCTGCTGGGGATCTGCCCGCCTCAAGTCTCTCCCCCATGCTAGTCCATCATCAACTCATTTGTCACAGTGTGGTCCAATTATGTCATCTCCCCCCACTAACCTCCAGGGGCTCCCTGTTGTCTTCAGGAGCAAACATAAACCTGTCTGTTTGGCATTCAAAGCCAGCCCTGCCCTACTTTTCCAGTCTTGCACTTTAATCCTGGCTATATACTAGCATTCTGTGATGCTGGACTCTTGACAGTTCCACAAACAAGATGGTCCATCTCTTGGCTCCAGGCATTTCTTATGGATGTCTCATGCCTGGATGGCTCTCTCTCCTCCATTCTGACTACTGACTTCCCTGGTTTCCTTTAAGTCTCCATTAAAACCCTCTATTCAACAGGAATCCCTCTTCATTCTAGTGCCTTTTTCTGCTGATCTTGATCCTATAGAGAGTTTGCTTTGCCTATATTTGTTTGCATTTTATCTCCCCATTAAATTATAAGCTCCTCGAGGGCAGGAATTGCCCATTGCTTCCTTTTGTATCTGTGCTCTTAGCACTATTATGTGTCAAGCACATAGTGGGTGTTGAATAAATTTTATTGGCTCATTGATTAATATTCCCCTGTATGCATTGTCTTCTTCATTACAAGTTCCTAAAAATGTGAAGAATGGTGGTCTAACAGTCCCAGATCTCAAACTGTACTATCAAGCAGCGGTCATCAAAACCATATGGTACTGGCTAAGAGACAGAAGGGAGGATCAATGGAATAGACTTGGGGTAAGTGACCTCAGCAAGAAAGTGTACAATAAACCCAAAGATCCCAGCTTTTGGGACAAAACCCCACTATTTGACAAAAACTGCTGGGAAAATTGGAAAACAGTATGGGAGAGATTAGGATGAGATCAACATCTCACACCCTATACAAAGATAAATTCAGAATGGGTGAATGGCTTGGATATAAAGAAGGAAACTATAAGTAAATTAGGTGAATACAGAATAGTATACATGTCATATCTTTGGGAAAGGAAAGATTTTAAGACCAAGCAAGAGTTAGAAAAAATTATAAAATGTAAAATGAATAATTTTGATTATATTAAATCAAAAAGGTTTTGTACAAACAAAACCAATGCAACCAAAATTAGAAAGGAAACAACAAATTGGGGGGAAAATCTTTATAACTAAAACCTCTGACAAAGGTCTAATCACTCAAATATAAAAGGAGCTAGATCAATTGTACAAAAAATCAAGCCATTCCCCAACTGATAAATGGACACGAATAGGCAATTTTCATATGAAGAAATCAAAACTATCGATAAGCACATGGAAAAGTGCCCTAAATCTCTTATAATTAGAGAAATGCAAATCAAAACAACTCTGAGGTATCACCTCACACCTAGCATTTTAGCTAACATTACAGCAACAGAAAGTAATGAATGCTGGAGGGGATGTGGCAAAGTTGAGACATTAATGCTTTGCTGGTGGAGTTGTGAATTGATCCAATCATTCTGGATGGTAATTTCAAACAACGTCCAAAGGACACTAAAAGACTGTCTGCCTTTTGATCCAGCCATACCACTGCTAGGTTTATACCCCAAAGAGGTAATAAGGAAAAAGACTTGTACAAAAATATTTATAGCCACACTCTTTGTGGTAGCAAAAAATTGGAAAATGAGGGGATGCCCATGATTGGGGAATGGCTGAACAAATTGTGGTATATGTTGGTGATGGAATAGTGTTGTGCTAAAAGGAATAATGAACTGGAGGGATTCCATGTGAACTGGAACAGCCTCCAAGAATTGATGCAGAGCTAAAGGAGTAGAACCAGGAGAATATTATACACAGAGATGGATACACTGTGGTACAATCTGTAAAGATTAAATTAACTCTCCCCTGCCTGTTTTTTAGATTTAATCACCAAAACCATATACACCTCACTTACACTTGAGTGGGGGAGGTCTGTGATCCTTGTGTGTGATAGTAAGTGATGAATCCAAATCAACTGACTGCCCCCTGGGCAGTCCTAAGCAAAGTTTTAGCAGTAATTGATATATGTAAAATGGAAGTCACAAGAAGTGACAAAAAGGAATGATCTTTTAAAGTGCCAAGAATTTCCTGTGAGCTCTCTCTCTTCAGTCTTTTGTCTTCAACTGGACCTTGGAGGAGTTCTGACTGAGGACCTCAGACTACTTTTGAACTTAGAACTATCACGTGGGATGAGTGAAAAAGGCTGACTCCTTTCCAGGATTTTCTGAAGGGACTCGCCTCTGGAGAGACCTACCCTCTTGAGAGAGGTGCCCTGCATCCCCAGGTCTTTGGCTCAAGGTTGAGGCCCCTCCAGCTAAGAACTAATTAATCCTGCCTGGGTTGAGCCGGGACAGAAGCAAAATAGTTAGTGTATAGGCCTGATATCTTACCCTATCCTCTCTCTGATTTTTATTACTTTCACTCTTTCTATATTTTATAAATAAATTGTTAAAGATAAATCTCTTTGGAATTAATTAAATTCCTGGCAACCCTATTCTTAAATAATCCATTCCAAACTTTTATAAAAACTCCTCACATTTCTACTCTTACAAATCGAATGTAACTGACTTCTCTACTAGCAGCAATGCCTGATCCAGGACAATTCTGAGGGACTTATGAGAAAGATGTTCTCCACATCCAGAGGAAGAACTGTGGGAGCGGAAACACTGAAGAAAAACAGCTGCTTGATCACATGGTTCGATGAGGATAGGATTGGGGATGGAGACTGTAAATGATCACCCTGGTGCAAATATCAATAACAGGGAAATGGGTCTGGATCAATGACACATGTAAAACCCAGTGGAATTGCATGTCGGCTATGGGAAGAGGGTGGGAGGAGGAATGAATCCTGTAACCATGGAAAAATATTCTTAATTAATTAATTAATTAAATTGATTAAAAGAAAACACAATATAAGTTCCTTCGGGACAGAGTCTACATTTGTCTCTCTCCTTTTAAATCCCCAGTCCTTAGTACAGAGTATCCCCTTGGCACATGGGAATTCTCAATAAATTCTTTTTCATTCAAGCATCATTCAGAGACTTCAAAAACCTTATGATTCTGTTGTTGTAAGGTCTCCCCAAACAATGTGGATTCCAACCCTTCTGTGGCTTCCTAAGAGGTCTTTAAGGGTAGTTGTAGCCACGAATTCATCCTCTTGTCTTCCATCTGAACCAACAGTTCACCACCAACCCAAGCCACCTAACCTTTTCAGCTTGGTCAGCCTGAGAAGGGAGGGAATTCCGGAAGGAAGGGGCAAGCACGGAGAGGAGGCCACCTGTAGAAGAGGGGATTTGAACTGAATCTTACAAGAGGCCAGAAGGCTCAGGTAAGGAGGGAGGACTTTCCAGGCACATGGGAAAGCCAGTGCAAATGAATGGAGTCTGGAGATGGAGAGTCCTGCGTGAGGGCCAGCACGTCGGCCACTGTAGATGGATTATAGAGTAGGAGAAGAGACGAGCTTACTAAGACTGAAAAGTAGGAAGGGGTCAAGTTGTGAAGAACTTTCTGATTGTCAAGCAAAGGCCTTTATATTTGAATTCTGGAACCAATAGGGAGCCACTGAAGTGTATTCAGTGGGAGGGAGAAGATCACCTGGTCAAAACTGTACTTTAGATAAATCAAGTTGGCAGGCTGGAACATGGAGGATGCATTAGAAGGAGGAGAGACTTGAGGCAAAGTGAGAGGACTACTGCAATAGACCAGTGAGGTGGGAGAGGCTGGACCACGAAAAGTCAAACGCAGCTCCAAATAGGGCCTTGCCAGATCACTAGGGAGGAAGCTCAATGCCACCAGAGGAGAGGAAGAGCCATCTGTATGGGACATGACCAGCAGGGAAAGAACCATGGAAGACGTGCGGACACCAAGTACAGCTCTCCAGAACCCCGGCCCATACGACAGGCCTTTCCCTCCCAAATCCGCTAAAGGCCGACGCTTTGTTTCACTGGAGAGCCTTTTAGCGATGGACTCTTGGCAGGCTGAATCTGCTGAATAAACGAAACTGTCCATTTTGCTGAAGAAAGATATTTAATGAGGATTAGATAGCACACGGACTTTTGGGGGAATTTCTAGCTCAGTATAAACATGTGAATCCATCAAAATTGACTGCTATAAATTGAGAGTATAATCCTTCTGCATAGCCTAGCGCTAAAGACAGACAAGATTTACTGTAAATAGAATGGAATGAGATGACCTCTCCTGGCCCTGGTTGGGCCTATCTCAAGCTTAGGCTATTAAGTTTCCCAGCTCCAGACCAAGTAGAAGATGAATAAGAGTTGGGGGGAGGGGAGGGAGAAAAAAATAGGTGGCCCTTGTGGTCCATCCATTTAGTAGTTCTTCCTGGAACCTCCATTTTGAGGAAGGGCCAAGGCTGGCCATCCCTCGACTGGTCAGCCATTCTTTGGAGGACCGTGCTTCTGTTGTCTTCTCACCCTATAAGATTCCTCTGCCTTGCAGCCTTTTCACCCTGAAATATTTCTCTATTTGTGTAGCCTCTTCCTTCCTCTGGCGAGTTCCTCCTTGAATCTCCACTTTAAGGAAGTCATCAAGCCAGCCATTCTCCATTCCTTTCCCAGATTTCCTATTGACTCTCTGACTTTGCCACCATGACCACAAGTGGGTGCCCCCATCCCCACCTCCCACTGCTTTTCCTTTTTCCTGTTGCCTTTTCAGACCTCCTGCCAACACAGTTTGACTAGAGTGTGGTCACCGCCCCTGTTCCAGCTTCTCAGAGCCACAGGGGAGACTGGTGCAGGGGACTTGAAGGAATAAAAATGATTCTCTCTCCCTTGGTGACTGCCTCTGGATGGGGAGAGAGGGAGCAGTCCTGCCGGGACTTCTCTCTCACCACTGGCTGCCCAGGAACACTTGATGCTTTTGTTTCTTCATTCTGGGTCCTATTGTTTCTTTCCTGATCTTAGACGAGGGGTGTCAGGGATGGACAAGTGCCGCGGTCAGGGTCCGGCCCCACTCGCGACCCCAGGGTTCCCGGCGGGTGGCGAACGATCAGTCAAAATAAATAACAGAAAATAAATAACAACCATCATTACGTTTAATTGCTATGGCCGTGGGACTGCTTTGCATCCGCCCCACTTTCCCGATGTCTGATCTCTATTTTTATACCCATTCTCTTGGCACGCAGATACACAAAATCAGAGAGAGATCATTGGAAAAGTGATACATCAACTTTTAACAAATCACTTGATTACGACTCTATATTCTTGCATTACAGACAGAATACAAGATAAATGATTTCGTCCCAGGTGGCTCACCAGGGAGCTTGAGTTACGGATTTGTGTCATTGAGTCACTGAGGCACACTGAAGCTTAGTGTGGGCCTCTGTGATTGATCTGTGGGCTGCCTTCATGAGAAAGTTTTGGGCTTGGCCTGTCGCTGCGGTTCTGCTGGGGACTATGCACCTGAGTAAAAGCTAACCCACGATAGTCTTTTGGGATTGGGTTTGAGGGTCTGCTCTTTTGGTGAGGCTTTGGGGAATTGGGGTACATGTGTTTTGCTCTTGCGTTATTTCTTTTGAGATTAGGGGGAATAATAATCATGTCAATTCATAGGAAAGGGGCATTGATGAAAGAGGTCATGCAAGGGGGATAGAGTGGGCAGTCACCAAGGACCACTCTGTGGCCTCCCCAGCTACCACGCGTGACTCTGTCAAGGCGTCGTGGACTGAAGGCCCCCAGCAGAAAAGACCAGGTCAAGACCTTGTGAGCTTCAGAAAATCAATCAGAAGCCAGTCAATGGAGCCCACTGCAGTCAGCCATAACGGCCTAACCTATCCACTGGGATGTGGCATTTCGAATGGGGCAGCTTGAGAGCGACGCATCCCGCACACCTCTATACTCCAAAGAAAGGTTTCTCATCAACGGGAGAAAAGGCTCCAACAAGCAGGAGTTCTGAGGCACTCCCCAGCCTGCACATTCCTTCCCTCTCTTCCTCTGGCTCATGAGCCTACTCTCCCCTGAGCCTGAATAGATGCAGGAGAAAGGAGAGAAAGGAGAGGTTTGTAACTTCTGTTTTGGCCATACAGGAAGTCTAGAGATGGAATATTTTGTTTCAGGAACAACAAAGGGGCCAACGCAACTAGAATTAAGTCTTTTGAGAACGAGGCCTAGACAAGGATCTTCTTATCTAGAGCTGTTGTTATTATTGTGGAGTCATTTTTCACTCGCATGCAACTGTGTGACCCCATTTGGGGTCTTCTCAGCAGAGATACTGGAGTAATTGACTATTCCCTTCTCTGATTCATTTTATAGATGGGGAAACTGAGGCCAACAAGATTAAGTGACTAGCACAAGGTCACACAGATGGTGTCTGAGGCCAGATTTGAATCTAGTATACAACCTACCTGCCATTTCACTTGTGGTGAAATCCGACAAGTCACTTTTCACACCCTTTAAATGGAGGGAACTGAGCTAGATGGGCTCTGAGGTCCATTCTATATGGAGGAACCTATGACTTAAAAAAAAAAAACAACTTACCTTCTGTCTTAGAATTGAACCTGAACATTGGTTCCACATAAGGACAGGAATAAGGATTAAACAATGGAGGTTAAGTGATTTGCCCAGGGTCACATAGCTAGGAAGTGTCTGAGGCCAACTTTGAACTCAGAACCTCCTATCTCCAAGCCCACCTCTCCATCCACAGAGCAACCTAGTTGCCCTGAACCTATTACTCTTTAAACCTTAAAATGCTATCAGAATGAAAGCTATCACAGCATTATGGTATCAAGTCAATCCTGTTAGTTTTCAAAAGAAACAAAAGTTATTGACTCAATTAAAAATAACAGCTCAAACTTCCAGAATTCCCGAAAGTCAAGAGGGATGAAGTACCGATTTTTCATAATCATCTCCTATTTGATTATAAAAAGGAGCTCCCGAGCTTTCAAAGTGTCAAACCCCACATACTTCTGCCGAGCGTTCTGGTAAGACCCTGCTTTCCCTCAGCTCACACGGCCCCAACCTGAATCATTTTTCACATTTTAATCTCTCCGTGCTTGGCACCCACTGATAACCTTGACAGGTTAAAAGCAAAATTCTGTCATATGCGTGAGGACGCTTGCAATTAACCTTCATTTGGGCCCAAAGTAGATGGCTCAGCTGCCACCACTGCAACCTTTCTAAAGTTATAAGATGATGAACTCCAGATTGAAGAAAACAAAGAGCAGGGTCCCATTTGCTATGTGGCTTGTACAAGGAGAAGGGCCCTAGGATGAAGGATGAAGGAAGACCCAGGAAGAGGGCTTTCTTGAGAGAATCTGGTCTCATCATCACACTGAGAACCAGAGGGGCTCAATGGTCACTCAACAAGCATTCACTGATCACCTACTATGTACAAGGTACCATGCTCAGTGCTGGGAATACCAAGACAAGAATAAAAATGTTCCTGCCCTCCAGCATCTTATATTCTACCAAAGGAGACAAGCATGTACACATAGATACAGAAAATACAAGGCAGCTGGGGTGGGGAACAACCAGGACAGGTTTTATTTTAAAATGGTATTCAGCTGAACTTGAAAGGAAGCTCTAGGGCCTAACAGGGGGAGGTGAGCAAAGAGCAAGTTCCAGGCATGGGAAACAACCAGGGCAGCTGCAAAAAGCTGGGAAACAGAGCAATGTGTAGGAAGGTTAAAAAAGCCAGATTGCCTAGAAGGGGAATAATGTGTAAAAAGGCTGGAAAAGGAGTCAGCTATATAGCTCAGTGGATAAAGAGCCAGGCCTAGAGTTGGGAGGTCCCAGGATCAAGGCTTCAGACCTTTCCTTGCTTTGTGATCCTGGGTAAGTCACTTAAGCCTGATTGTCTAGCCCTTACCACTCTTCTGCCTTGAAACCAAAATGGAGGGTAAGAGTTTTGGGGGTAGGGGGAGGCTGGAAGGCAGTTTGTGGTTGGGTTGTGAGATGCCGTAAAAGCCAAACAGAAAAGCTTTCCTTTGCTCCTAAAGATAAAAGGGAGCTGCTGGTGTTTTTGAGTAGGGGATCAACATGGTCAGATGTGCACTATAAGAAAATTACTTATGAGCTATGCTTCAAGGAACACTATTAACCCTTTCCTAAAACGCAAATAAAAAGGTTCACAATAGACCACACTTACTAAAACTGTTTCTTCACCTCAGAACAGAATCTCTCAAAACAGAGATTTCCCTTGCAAGTGCAATATACAGCAAGCAATCAAAATGTACAAGCAATACAGGATTATAATACAAGTAAAATCTACTAATGGTGGGGTAGGGGTTGGGGGCGGCTTGATCCATCACTTAGCCTCTTTCTATCAGTTGAAACTTATACACCAGTGATTAGTTCCTAAAACCAGAAAATAGGTCACAACTATAAAAAAAAAAGGCATTGGCTAATTAAATAAGAAGACCCAGGACACATATGCTAAGCTCTATGCCAGTCACCAGGGCTACCAAAAGCTTTTATTCAGCTCCAAAGACCATAAGATGGGGGACAACAATCAGTGGATTGAGAACCAGGCCTAGAGTCGGGAAATCTTGTATGACTTTAGGCAAGTCACTTAACCCCATTGCCTTCTCCTCTTCTGCCTTAGAATCAATGATTCTAAGGCAGAAGGTATGGGTTTAAAAATTGTGAAGACTGGATTTAGCTATTTCCTGATTGTAACAATGAAAGTACTTAGCTCTTACTTTATAGTGAAACTAGAATTTTAAGCTACAATCTATTTTCAGATTTTAACTACAAAAGGGGTAAAGTAACTACAAAAGGTGGACTTAACAAAATAGGTGTTAAGTAACCAAAAAGATATAATCTAACCAAAGAAGGTGAGCACTAAAGAATGGGCAGTCCTGGAGAAAAGCGTCTGCTGTGATTGGTAGGTGTGAAAATTTAGAGGAGGTGACATAAGGGGAAAAGGTCTTTTAATAGAGAGAAAAAAGACTGAAGTGAGATAGTCAGTCACCCCAGGCTTGGAGTAAAGGATCAGTCACTTGGAGCTGAAGGGAAGACGGACATTCAGACATAGTCAGTCACCGGGCTTGGAGTGAAGGTCAGAGAAGCAACTAGAAGACCAACACCCAGACTTCTTTTAGACTGTTACTGTTGGTGAGTGAAAAGCTGACTTAGTGACCCCGCCTTTCTGGAGGCGTGAAGCCTCCAGGAAAGGCCCAACTTCTTGAGACTCTCTTCCCCTGGCTGGGACATAGAAATTCTAAACTTATCTAAGAAGAAGCCAGAGTTCATTCTCTCTCTCTCTCTCTCTGTCTGTCTCTGTCTGTCTCTCTCTGTCTCCGTCTCTGTCTGTCTGTCTGTCTCTGTCTCTGTGTCTGTCTCTGTCTCTCTGTGTCTCTGTCTTTCTCTGTCTCTCTGTCTCTCTCTCTCTCTCCCCCCCTCTCCCCCTCTTTTTCTCTCTCTCCATCTCTCTTTCTCTCTCGCTCTGTCTCTCTGTCTCCCTCTCTCTTCTCTTTCTCTCTCTCTCCTCTCTCTCTCTCCTTAATAACTTCCTTCTATTATAAATATTATAAATAAATTACCATAAATTCCATTTACTTTAGTAATTCATATTTGGGATTTTAGAAATTAAATCCCTGGCAACCACCTAGTTAATATTATTCAGAGTCCAACCACAATTTAAATTTAACTATATATATATATACATATATGATGTCCAGAGTTATTTACACGTTTTTGTTGGCAGTGGAGAGAGTGCTGGTCCTGAAGCAGGAAGATTCATCTTTCTGAGTTCAAATCTGACTTCAGATACTTATCGGCATGGGACCCAGGGCAAGTTACTTCCCTGTTGGCATCATCTGTCAAATGAACTGGAGAAGGAAATGCCGAACCTCTCTAGCATCTTTGCCAAGAAAATCCCAAATGGGGTCACAGAGAATCAGACATGCCTGAAATGACTGAACAACTGTAATGGCAGGGATGGCCTTTTGCCTCCTTGTATCCCCAGTATGTAACACAGTGCTGGGCACATGGTAGCTATCATAATAATAAGAATAGCCTCTAGATAATGCTTTAAGGTTTGCAAAGCACTTTGTAAATGTTGTCTTATTTTATCCTCACAACAACTTCGGGAGGCAGGTGCCATACAAATACAAAGCAGGGATAAGATCATTTCAAGAAGGATGAGGCAGCTAAGTGGCTCAGTGAATTGAGAGCCTGGGCTAGAGATGAAAGGTCCTGGGTTCAAAATAGGCCTCAAATACATAACCCTAAGCCAGTCTCTTAACCCCCATTGGACAGCACTTCCTGCACTTATGCTTTGAACCAATACACAGTTTTGATTCTAAAAAGGAAAGAAAGTATTTTTTTAAAAATCCAAGAGGAGGAGAGAGCTAACGATGGGGGAGTCAGGAAAAGCCTCATGAAGGAGGGAACCCCCAAATGGTGCTTTGAAGGAAGCAGATGAGATAGAGGTGAGAAGGCAAGCCTATTCCAGGCATGAGGAATCACTTTTGCAAAAGGTCAGAGACAAGAGAAGGAATGCCCCTGAAGGGAATGATTAAGTAAGCACTTAGGTTAAATTTTCATTTTAGAATTTTTCCAGGAAAACATCTGGAAAGTAAAAGTAGAAGCCCATAATTCAATTTTTACTGACAAATAAAAGTTCCCCTTTGGAAACAACCTTAAGGGTAATGCGCACCCTTCAGAGAATTCAATTAGAGCCCTGGCCCCCCAAGAAAAAAAGAGCCTTTAATCGCTAGCATGGCTGCAGAGACTTTTTAAGGTAATGAAAATCAAAACCATAACCGTTCTTCGGGAAGACTTTTCTGAGGATAGAACATTTTCTCCAAAGTCTGCATTTGCCTTTTCTTCCTTTCTTAATGCTTCCTATGCTCCAGGCATTGAGGTTACATTTCTCCCCCACAAAACAGTGATTTTGCTCTGGGCTGAATTCTAATTTCGGCCCTGCTTCAACCATCAGCAGCCTATCCACAGTGGAATGCCATATTTTCAAGAGCCGACACTCCTCCTCCTCCGTTTCTTGCTGCTGGAAGAAGCTTCAATCTGTACCAACTTCCTATATACTAATTAGCAACATTATATTTATCACCATACGTTATGCATCTAAATTAAAAGAAGAAAAAAATCTTCCTGCGTTCTAGAAAGTGGAGCAACTGGGTGTCTCACTGGAGGAGAGGGGTAGGGGTAGGGGCAGAGGTCTTCAGGCCCACCGGCTCCCCCTGGCTTGCTTCACTCTGGTTCTCATGTATTAGTCGGGTCATCGGGGCCGTCATGGGGACTGGAAGGAGTCTCATCCCCAACCTTCCACCAGGCCAGTTTGGCTAAGGGAAGCCCAAGGGATGGTGGGAAGGGATCCAGGCTCCAAGATTCAGCGGTACACCAGAAGTCCAAACGAATATGAGGATTATAATTCAGATAAGATCTAAAGGCAGTCTGAGCAGCAGGAGGGCGATAGGGGAAATGCCACAGAAGATACAAGGGAGGATGACCTGGAGAGGGCAGGCGCCCACCTGGGCAAGGAACAGCAGAGCAGCAGATTTAAAAAGTCAGCCTGCAGTTCTGAGCACTTCTCCTTGCCTGGGTCCCCTCTCTGGCTCCTCCTGTGGTTGTCTAGCTCGTGGGAGAGTTTAACTCTGGGGGAATTCAAAGAGGATCTTTCTCATCCCTTCGGCTCCATACCTGATGTGCTTCCTGGTTATCCAGTCAAGAAACACATTGGTGGGGGCTCAAGCGCTACCTTAGGTGGATGCTGACAGCTCATAATAGCTTGCAGAGGGACCAGGATTGAGGAAGATAAAAGAGTTTTTCTTCACTCATTCAAACAAATCACTTCCTGCCCTTCAGGAGCCTCCACCCTAGGGTGGGGGGGAATCCAGCATTTCATCCCATTCCACAATGGAGCCCTGTCTAAGCTCTGGCGTCTCCCCCAGGACCCAGCAAGATGCTCGGTAGCGCCAACCAACCAACATCTATGGAGCACCTCCTTCGGCGCTCCCGGCTTCCCTTCTCTCCCTGCACAGCTCTCCAGGGAGGGACCTACGAGACCTCGCAGAGCATCCACGGACCCGCTCTGGAGGGGAAGGGCCTCGCAGCAAAGCGCCGGGACGAGGAGGTGGGCCTTGAATTGGGTCCTGAAGGAAGCCCAGGGCCGGGGGCTCCCCCAGGTGGGGGAGGGGGTGCATGTCAGCACCGAGCTCCGGCCAGGGAGAAGGCAGGCAGCGGAGGATGGCGCGAGTGAACGAGCATCCACTAAGCACGTCCCGGGTACAGCACGGCAGCCGGAGGCCCGAGAGGCCAAAGGGAGACGCTCCGGGTCGGGATCCTAAAGGCCCCCGGGCAGGGCCCAGGCGCTCAGCTGGAATTAGGAGGCTCTGACAGGCCCGCAGAGACCATGGGTGACACAGCCGGGGACCGCTGCCGGCCAGGAATAAGGGACAATGGAGGGCCGCCGCTGTCCGAGTCCTCCCGCCTTCAGCTCCCTCCCCCACCGCACGCCTTCTCCTCATCCTTTGGGTGAGCCTCCGTGACTCCGAAGAACTCTTGTACAGCAAGATGGGCAAAGAGAGGAGGGAAAGGACCCGGGACCCGCCCAGCCCTCGTGCCTTTCCCAGCTCCGGCCTCCTCGAGGAAGGCCTCCTTGAGACCCTGCGGGGTCCGCGTCGCCCCAAGGCTCTGGAGTGAGGCCGGCCCCACTGGAAGGATGCGACAGGCTGCTGCACTCATTGGCTCTGAGAAGGCACTTGGGAGGCAGAGCAAGGCCGCCGGGTCCAGCCCGAGGGCTGGAGCGGCCGCCGAGCCGGGGCCCCTCACAAGGGCCGGGCAGCCCAGAGGTGGGGCTGTGGAAGCCGCAGAGGCCAACTCAGGCTTGGAAACACTAATCCCGAGATGGGCCCCCTCTGTAAAGAGGGAATGTGCATCAAGACGGCTCGGTGGAGGCGAGTCAGGGACAGACGCCGGAGGTTCCGAGTTCCAATCTGGCCTCAGACCCTTCCTAGCTGGACGACCCTCTGCACGGACCAGCCCTGACCGCCCTCCTGCCTCGGACAGATACTCAGTGTGGCCTCTAAGACAGCCCCGCCGCACCTCACAGATGATGGGGCTGAGCGGACAGTTGGTGAACGGGGAGGCAGCACCAGGCAGGAGGGTCAAGTCTGGCCTCGGACCATCCCCAGAGCAGGCTCTTCTCCGGCCCCAGGCACAATCCAGCTGAGTGACAGGGAGGGGGAGCACCTGTACCGGCCCGGGAGTCCTTGATGGGAATTCCCTCCATGGATGAAATGAGAGGTCCAGACAAAAAAGACAAGGTAATTTTTATTATTACTATTATTAATTCTAGAAGTCCATCGATGGTGCAGTGGGTAAGAGCACTGGCATCAGGAAGACTGACATGAATTCAAATCCTGCCTAACAGTTGTGCCACCCTGGGCCTCAGTTTCCTCATCTGTAAAATGGGGACAAAGCCCTTTACAAACCTTGGAGCAAGCTACCAAAGGGCTGGCAACAGCTCTAATTCTTCTCGATTGCCACCGGTCCCTGCCTGCTTTTCAGGTACTCGGCCTCTCCTAGATCTCCTGGCCTTGAAAGGTCCACAAACCCTTCTTCTTAGCTGACCCAAGAGAACACTTTTAACAGCACTTTAATATCCATCCTCGGGCAGATCCATCCAAATGTGGTAGAAAAGGTGTGACATTCCAAAGCATAGAAATGATATTGGGTCAAAGAAGACCTCAGCTGTTTTCATGGAGCAATCAAACTGAAGACCTAGGGAGACCTAGGTTCAAATCCCACCTCAGCAACTCTAGCCGTGCAATCTTGGGCAAGTCCCTTAACTTTGGGCAATTTCAGTTTGCCCATCTGTATAAAAATTTTTTTGATGCTTAATCAAAATGCTGGCTGCTGTTGTGATTATTATT
Organism: Monodelphis domestica; assembly: GCF_027887165.1. Taxonomy (NCBI): domain Eukaryota; kingdom Metazoa; phylum Chordata; class Mammalia; order Didelphimorphia; family Didelphidae; genus Monodelphis; species Monodelphis domestica. Next base: position 15,339,802 of record NC_077228.1, on the reverse strand, counting down.
AGAGCTAGAGGGACCCTTAAAAGTCACCTGGCCTGGGGCAGCTGGGCAGCTCAGTGGATGGAGAGCCAGGCCTAGAGATGGGAAGTCCTGGGTTCAAATCTGGCCTCAGACACTTCCCAGCTGTGTGACTCTGGGCACATCACTTAACCCCCATTGCCTAGCCCTTACCGTTCTTCTGCCTTAGAACTAATACATAGGATTGATTCTAAGAAGGAAGGTATGGGTTTTTAAAAAAAAGTCACCTGGCCCAAGCTTCTTGTTCTAGAGAGAAACTGAGGCCCAAAGAAACAAAGTCAACTGTCCAAGGTCCCAGAGACAGAAAGAAGCAGATGACGATTAAACCCAGGGGACGGCTCCATCCAGACTCACAAGGATTTCGTTTCAAAAAGAAAGCTCAAACATGGAGGGAATGACTCGTACCCAGAAGATAGGTTATTCTAGTTTTATTTTGAAGAAGGAAAAGTGACAAGCCACAACTTGCCTATGGAAAAGGCATTGGGATGGGGGTAGAGTGGGGGAGTGATAAGCCCTCCAGAGGAGACAAGAGGCCCCAAAAGATTCCGGGGCCACGGAGTTCTCAGAAAAAGTCTCCAGTCAGCCAAATCTCAGAATAAAATATCTAAAAAACCTCCAGTAAAAACCACATTGAAGCAACCACGGCAGCGGCAGCGTGCTGTGCGAACAGGGACAATTAGAAAGCCTGGGTTTCCACGCTCTGGAGTTCTCTTTTAAAATCAAGGAGGCACAAAACCTAAAAGAACAAAAGAGAAACTGGAAGTGGTTTTTTTAAGTCCACAAAGTGCCTGCCCATGTATGTAGCCTTTAAGGGTGAGATGCTCTGTAGCCCCCTCAGCCCTGCTCCCTCCTCTTCCTCCATGGCCCTGGGGGCATTCTTTGCCTGTGTTTTACCAGTTTGATGGGTATGAGGTGAAACCTCAACTTTTGAAGCTGGATGTTTTTCAAGTGATGATAAGCAATTTGGGATTCCTTTTCTGAAAATGTCTATTTGTATCCTTGGGCCACCCATCCACGGTGGACTGGGAGTTGCGGGGAGGGGGGGAGGCCTTAAATAGTGCCTTATACATTTCAGATGTCAAGTTTCAAATGTCTTATTTGCCACAAATATTTCTGTTATTTTCCTTGGGGGGGGGGGGGGGGTTAATAGAGAATTAAAAAAAGTTTTCCTATAATGTCAAAGGCTTGTCTCTAGGAAATTCTCTTTTTTCCTGAACTTTCAAAATATCTTCTTTTCATAGCTTACAGGTATAACAGAGAGTAGTTAGGCCACCTTGGAATTTCACTGGGATGAGTCGGTCCCGCTGAGGAAACTCCCTTCACCAAAACAGGCAATGCCTTCTCTGGGGCCTCTAGTCTTATCAGCATCAGTGCCATGGGCAAGGGAAGTGATTTACCCAGAGTCACATGGCCAGGATGTGTTAAAAGCAGGACTTGAATCCAGGTCTCCTTGACTCCAAGGCCAACTCTTAATCCCTGATGCTATTCTGATGGCTGCTACTACTAATACAGCTACTACCACTGTACAACTACCACTCCTCCCACTCCTCCCACTCCTCCCCCTCATCTTCTGTCACCACAGGGCAATGAAGAAAAATAAAAATAATGTACATGGGGGCTGACATAAAATTATTTGCAAATGAATGCATTCACTTACCATTGGGCTGTTCTCTAACTAGCTATGGGTACTTCTGTGTTTTTCTAAACGTTTCATTGGTAATGCTCAGTCTTGTAAGTCTTGTTCCATAATAATCTATAATATAACTAGTGCCATCAGAAGGTCCAACAATCTGAAAGAGAGGAAAAAAGAGTTTTAATTATAAACATTATTTTTGCAATATTTTCAAAGCCGTTGTCCTTTGTTATCAATGATATTCTCTCTATTCCATCATGACCATTATTAGTCAAAATGTTTCCAAAGAAGGTTACAAAGTTTTTTAACTGGTGTTAAGTTTTTTCTTTTTTTAAGCCTTTATCATCTGCCTCGGAATCAATATGCAATATTGATTCCGAGGCAGAAGAGTGGTAAAGGCTAGGCAAGGGAGGTTAAGTGACTTGCTCAGGGTCACACATCTATGGCATTTGATTTTAAGAAATATCTTCTTGGGTTTCCTCAGGTAGCCAAGTAGATTAAGGATAAAGCTGACCAATGAGCTCCTTTTGCTTATGTCTGACCTCAAGTCAAGAATAAAAAATTTTAGGGCCTAAAATTAGATGGAAAACAGCTATGGATAGAAGAAATTCAGAAATATGTAGATGGAAGAGAAAGCAGGCTTGGGGACATATGTAAGGAGGGATTAAGCAGGCAAATGAAAGGCAAAGTCCAGGTGGAAAAGCAGAGTCACAGAAAAAAGTAAACCTTATTTTACAAACCCTGAATTTGTAAAAGTTCAGACAAAAATTAACCTAAGGTCTACTCTTCAGCAGAGAACTGTGCTGACCACTGAGGAAAAGATAAAGTTTAGGAAAAAGCAGTTTGCTCAGAAAATGTACTGCTAGAAAAAAGAGTTAGTTTTACCCACTCTAGTATTTGCAAACTTTTTAAGGCACTCATTCAATAGAATTTTGAATTGTTGGCATTCTTTTTTTTTTAAAACCCTTACCTTCCGTCTTGGAGTCAATACTGTGCATTGGTTCCAAGGCAGAAGAGTGGTAAGGGCTAGGCAATGGGGGTCAAGTGACTTGCCCAGGGTCACACAACTGGGAAGTGTCTGAGGTCACATTTGAACCCAGGACCTCCCATCTCTAGGCCTGGCTCTCAATTCACTGAGATACCCAGCTGCCCCCTGATAGCATTCTTAAGGAGCACTTCCTTTTGAATGAGTAATACCTAATCACCTCCCTAACAGTACCTGGTTGGGGGCATTTAGAAGGTAATTAAGAAACATAAAATGACAATAAGGTTTCTCACCAACTAATTAATTAGTGGCTTCATTTGGAATCAACTGATTATGTTTGGGGGCAGAATTCCAAAGTCCAGAAAGGGAAGGCACAAGGAGGGCAGGCTACCTAGAAAAAGGAGGCTACCCCAACAAATCTGACACTGATAGAAGTTATTCCAAAGGTGGTTTATCCAGGAGAAGGATAACAACATAGTTGAGTCCCCACAGTTCCTGAGAAGACTGAAGAGGGTGCTAATACTTAGGATATTACTTCACACTGTCTGGATATCTCTTTTACTAATCAGTGAATCAATCACCAAGCACTAACTCCAGAATTCTGCCAAAGCACCTGTAATTTCTCCTCCTAAGGAGATGCAGCCATTGTGGAGGGTGAGAGATTATGGGGTTTCTTCATGGAGTTTTAGCTAAGAATTCCCTACAATCTTCTTTTCTAAAGACCCAGAACTTTAAACTAGAGTGGAACCCAGAACCTTGAATTTCTATTTAAAATGAAAAGTAAATGTTTGTTGATAAACCACCTTTGGCAGGAAAGTTGATCAAGAAAATATACTTTTTTAAACTCTGACCTTCCGTCTTGGAATCAATACTGTGTTCCAAGGCAGAAGAGTGGTAAGGGCTAGGCAATGGGAGTTAAGTGACTTGCCCAGGGTCACAAAGCTGGGAAGTGTCTGAGGCCAGATTTGAACCCAGATCCTCCTGTCTCTAGGCCTGACTCTCAATCCACTGAGCTACCCAGCTGCCCCCCAAGAAAATGTTTTTTTAAATCAGTATTTAAGCCAAGAACATCAGCAGAAATGATGTAGCACTCAATAATGCACTCAAAGATCAGATTTGACGCCTTATTCTCCCATTGTGGATCACTGCCAAAGAGACCAAGAGTGAGGACTGACCTGCCAGGGACAAAGGAATGATACTTCTCCCCCTCCCCCCTAGTCCAGGACTTTGGCCTCTAAAGCCGTCATCAGATCAACAGTCTCCATTTACAAGATGACGGGGAACAATCTGTAGCTATAACAGAGCTGACTGATCCTGAACAGAAGTGGCTCTGTCAGTCATAGCACTGCTGGGTTTGTACCCCAAAGAGATAATAAGGAAAAAGACTTGAATAAGAATATTCATAGCTGTACTCTTTGTGGTGGCCAAAAATTGGAAAATGGGGAGATGCCCTTCAATTGGGAAATGGCTGAACACATTGTGGTCTATGTTGGTGATGGAATACTATTGTGCTCAAAGGAATGATGAACTGGAGGAATTCCATGTGAACTGGAAGCAGAACCAGGAGAACATTGTACACAGAGACTGATACACTGTGGTACAATCGAATGCAATGAGACAGAACTATTCGGAGGGACTTATGAAAAAGACTCTCCACATCCAGAGAAAGAACTGTGGGAAAAGAAACACAGAAGAAAAACACCTGCTTGATCACATGGGTCAGTGGGGCTGTGACTAGGAAAGTGGACTCTAAAAGATCACCCTAGTGCAAATATTAATAATAAGAAAATGAGTCTTGATTGATGGCACATGTTAAACCCAAAGGAATTGTGCATCATTTATGGGAGGGGGGTTGCAGGGAGGGGAGGGAAGGAACATGAGTCTTGCAACCATGGAAAATTATTCTAAATCATCTAATTAAATAAAATTAAAAAGAAATTTAAAAAAGAAATAATCAGAATAAAATAAAATAAAATAAAATAAAATAAAATAAAGAAGACATTTGTTGAGGCAACCAGCTTAAAAGAAAGAAAAAAAAGAAGTGGCTCTGGCTGCAGACTCATCAGCACTGAACGCTAGCCAAAGGAACCCAAGCATTATTTCTACTTTAATGGAGCCCAGGGGTATTCGTCCTGATGCTTTAGTCCATCTCAAAGTCGATCCATTCCAGTGGAAGACAGGGGTCCTAGGATAAACCATAGCAGAATGGTTTGGCCACCACCAGGATGGCTGCATTAGTCCTGACAGTACAGCTTACATGTTCTTTCTCTGCCATTGTCATCAGGTTAGAACCAACTGGCATCCTGAGACGTGCCGTTTCGAGCTTTCATCTCAGCCTGGAGATTCGCTTGGGATTCTCTTGCTCCCGAGTCATGCTGTGTCTGTGTGTCTCCTGGGGTTCCCTACCTAGGCAGTCAGTCACAGGAAGGGGGCCCTCCACGGTGGAGACGGAAGAAGTACAAGGCAAAGAATGCTGGAGAGCAAGAGGCTGAGCAGGTCACTCGGGCCTTTTCTTCAAGGCCTGAGGAAGAGGCTGGCCCTCCCCTTAACAGACTCTGGAGCACACACAGCTTGTTTTCTGACCCCAGTGCTTCTTGTAACCTGAATTTTTGTCTCACCAATAATGAGGCCAGAGATCAACACAGACTCAAATTAGGTTAGAGAGCTAAAACTCTGCCTAAATGTTAGGAATTTTCCTAATTGGGGCCTGACCTAAAGATCAGACTACTAAATGTTCTCTTTAATATCAACTCCATAAAACAGCACTGGAGGGAACCTGAGGGTCACTGCCTAGTCTAAAAAACAAGCATTAATTGGTGTAACAGGGTGTGGCTGATTCAATCAGAGGAGGCACAAAGAGGGTGGGAGGAGAAGAACACTCCAACCACTGTGGTAAATGTTTTATTTTTGATTCCTCCAGAGGCTGCTAAATCACTTAATGAGGTCCTCCAGCAAGGGAGTGACGTGCTTATGCCATCCACCACCACGCTGGTGCCAGGTCTCAGTTTTCTGGGGATCCATTCAAAGTGCAAAAGGATCGGCTGAGTGAATGTCAACAAGGTCCCAGGCCTCAGGCCCTGTCATCTTAGTGCTTCAGAGGAGTCGGTTCTTAAAACCAGGACAGTCACAACTACAGCCTGGCCCAGGCCAGAGCTACTGCGCTATCTCCCCACTAGTCCATCCTCCATTTGGTGACCAAAGGGGCTTGTCACAGGTGAAGATGAAATGAGATCCTATTACAAAGCACTTTGCACAGTGCCTGGCACAGAGCAGGCATAACCTGGTCCCTTCCTAGCTAGGCATAGATCTGACTTCATACTTCCCTCCTCAGTGAACTCTAGGGGACTCAACTGCTTCCAGGACAAAGTTTAAATCTGTCTGCTTACCCTTTAAAGCCCTCCATGCTCTCAGCCCATCCTCTCATTTCAGCCCCCCAACTCTGATCTCTCAATCTCTGTGTCTGTCTGTCTCTCTCCTCTTTCTCTTTCTCCTCCTTGAACACAACACTAAATCCCATCTTGGTGCCACCTCAGGATCTTAGTAAAGATTTGTTGGTATCAGGGGATGTGATTTTGAATCCTAGATCTGTACCTCATCATGTGAAAAGGTACAATCTGTGCAGGTGAGGCAGAATATAAGTCCTGCATTCTCTTTCTGGACCTCAGTTTACTTATCTGTAAAATGAGAGGACTGTTGAATCTCTTCAGTTCCATCCAGCTCTAAATCTATGATTCTACAGGCAATAAGCTAAGTGCCAAAGTGAGCAGTAGAGATGACATCAGACACAAAGTGTTTATGCTAGATAGCAGTTACACAAGGTAATAACAATAATTTTTTGCAGTAATTGATCTGGTGATGGCTGGAATTGGCCATCTGCATGAGCAAAACCAAGTAGGGCTTCCCAGACCATCAGAACTATCTCACAGAAGTGGAAGGACACAGAAGGGCTCCAATGGATTCCACACAGAGCAGGGATTTGGACTTTGGCTCCAGGCACAAAGGTAACTTACTGTCTCCCCAGACCATCCACATATTATTACATGATATTCCTTTAACACTGAGCATCATAGTAGATACAGTTTCTGGAAGGATTTGATCTTCAAGTTAAGTCTAGTTAATTTAGCAATAAATAAGCACAAAGTGTTTTCCCATTCTTTGCCATCAGAATGGAAGTAACTAGACCAATTTTTCCCCCTAAAATGGTTTTCCTGAGTTTTCATTACAAACACTATGAAGTGTAAAAGAAAAATCATAATGTGTGTTTTGGGAGGTCATGAGGCCATGCACGATGTGTTTCTGGGATCACAGCCCAACAGAAAAACATTGCTAACCACTGGGGAGGAATATTTAATGGTAAAAAAAAAATGGGCACGGAGAGCAGGAGGAAAAGGGGAAGAGAAGAACTACACACCCAAAAAAGCAGGATGGAAATGTCTATGATCAAGTGGAACCAATACATTCCAGCCATAAATATTAACACAAGTTGGTAATATTCGTACTTAAAAGTTACTCCTATTTGTTTAAAAATGATACATCTCAAAAATGCCTCACTTCAGATGCAGCCACATGTTAAAACTTACCATGGGGCATGTAGAATGATGGGAAGAACTGCTTGGCAAACTTGGAGAACGGACTCCTTTTTCCCCAGTTGAAAGCATTTTAAAGTTGGTCTTCCATCCTTAAAATTACTGTAGGGGTCCAAGTGTGCCAATTCTTCCCCTAAACCAGTTCAAATTTTTGTGGATTCTACTTCCCTGGAGGTCTTCAGGAAGAGAGTTATCTGTTACGAATAATTTAGGCATTCAGGGGCCTCTAGGCAGAGGCTGAATCAGCTGATGATCTCTCGAGATCCCTTCCAACTTTATGATTTTATGGAAATTGGAGCTGCAAGGAAATGCTACTACTACCAAAAGAGAAAACTCTTTCTAAAGATATCAGACAGATGGTGGGAATGCAGAGCTATTTAGTCTTGGAAGTCTTAACTCTAAGAATCCCAATGAGACATTCAATTTCTTTGAATGTCATTTAACATGAGACACCACTTTTCTAACATATGTAAAATGTTACCTTAGCCTCTTCCTGCCTTCTTGCCTGTCCCACAGTCATAGGAGGAAGGGCATATGCTGGTGGGTGAATATAGTAGAATTTCAAATTCAAAACTCAATATTTTCTTTGTTTAATGCTGCTGGTCTTATTCTTTCCCCAGATGCTGCCTCCTCCTCACAATATGGAAGTCTGCATATTTTCCTCCTAGATCTGTGCTTTTCTCTACAAAATAAAGACTGGCTGCATAAGCCAGCAAGAAGGTGAGGCCTGGAGACACTGTATTTGGGGAGGCAGAATAGAATGAAGGCCAACAGAGAGGTCATAAACCTACAAACTTTTTACAGGATCAAGGATGGGTCCTATTCCAATATTAGGCACTCAACAACTATTTGATGAATAAGGGATGAAATGTATTTTTCAAGATCAAATGCTAAATATAGCCATTTATCATTTAAACTCCACAAACCCTGCATCTGGGAATGCAAGAGTTTGCAAAATAAATACCTGATAGTATTTGTGAGTACTCAGAAATATGACGATTAACTGGGAGGCCAATTTGATGAACTAAATTTGGAAAACATTAATAACTGTCAACCTCTAAGTGTGATATGTGATAGAAATTTGAAATGTATTAGTTCCAGACAATGTGCAAAAGCCTTTAATACTTATGCTGAATGCCATCTTTTTACTTCCCCAACTCTACTATATCTTAGATTGTGAAACGGTATACCCAGAGATGCACAATTTAATAGGTTACTACCAAGCTCAGAGATAGATAATCTACAATGAAAAAATATATTATGAAAACTAATTAATAGAAATGCATAACACGTTACAGGCCTGTCCACCAGAAAGAGAAACATAAAGAAACAAAATCAGATGAGACCAGTTCTTGGTTTTATATGGATTTATAGGGCATGAACCTACATGCCCAGGGTCTAAAAGAAATTAGGCTGAGCCAAAAAGAAATGAGTAAGTAGCAGAGGATTTAAAACAAAAGGATAAAGATAAGCTGTTCCTCTTTTCCAATCTGGGAGGACGCATGAAGACAAAAGTCTTCTAGGAGACAATGTAGAAAATCAAGAGTTGAAAAGGCCAAAGTCCTTGGATTTAAACACATTTATTCTTCTGGAGTGAGAATACCCCCACTCCAATTACAAATAAAACAGTGCATGGAAACTGGCTTACCTGCATTGAAATGAGAATAAAGTCTATCAGACTGCCAATCCCACAAAATCCTACAGTGCAAAATTTTAACAAACCTGAAAAAAAGGAAAGAACAATCAACAGGCCCATAAGTGTTCCACAATGTGAACAGAACTTTTCAATTTTGCAGAGTTTGGCAAGATATTCCACACTGATCCTTTTATTTCAAGAATTTGAAACTGGCAGAAGAATCCATTTTTCTAACAAAAGTTCATGTGATCACACATGAAATATATTTCAAGAAAGAGTAAAAGTCCAGGCTTTCTTAACTGAGTTAACAGACAAACATCAGGCAATGAAGGGAAAATGTAATAAAATCTGCAAATGTTCTTCTGTGCTCAAAATCTAAAGAAATCAATCTTGAAATCTCAGTGTCTGGAGTTTCAGGACATCTTTTAAAACTAAAAACATTTCCCTATGACATCTCCATTTGATTTAGAGTCAATATAATCTGTTCCCCAGTTTTAATGGACTTATGTCCATTATCATCAGAAAGACTTCAAACAAAAAGTCTGGAATACCTACGAAAATACACACAATTGGAGAACAAATATGGATATCTTACTAAAATATCAAAATTATAATAGAAGAATCACAGAATCAGAGCACCCAGCAGGCACTTAATAAATGCTTATTAATCACTTATTAAGTACCTACTGTTTGCTAGGCACTATGCTAAGCACTGGTTATTTGATTAAATAAACTTTAGGGAGGGGCTTAAGAATTTATCTTGTCACTTCCTAGAAGTGTGACCCTAGACAAGTCACCTTAATCCCATTTGCCTAACTCTTGTGGGACAAAAAATAAGATTAAAAAAAATTACCTAGTCCAACTGGTCCCTGAATAAAAAGATGTCTATCTTTTGGAGCCTGAGAACCTAAGTTCAAATCCGGTCTCTATCATATGTGACAAACACCCTGAGCCTCCAGTTTCCTCATCTGTAAAATGAAAGGGTTGGACCTATGGCTTCTAAAATCCTTCCAGCTCTAAATCTATGATTCTATGATAACCTCAATTAGGGGACACTGATGACATCCCAAGCCATTTCATTTTTATTATTTTCAATGAATAAGAATACAAGAACAAGAGACTAAGAACAAGAATCTTCCTGTATTCAAAGACCTGTGTTATACAAACATGTAAACCGGCAAGACAAATCCCCAAATTGGTATGTTTTTTTAAAAAACAAGTCTCCAAGTTTCCATCTGCCCTCAGAATCCATTGTGGCTTGGTCTTTCAGGGGTGTTTGTCTTTACAATGTTGCTCTCATTGTAAACCTTTCTCCTGCTCAGGCTCACCTCATGACAAATAGTTCACAAAAATCTTTCCATTATTCCCTTCATCATTTCTTATGGCACCAGAGCATTCCATCACATTTATACAGCATAACTTGTTCAGCCTTACCCCCTTTAATGGTCAAATCCCTCAGTTTCAAATTCCTTGCCAAAAGCAAAAAAGGTCTACTACAAATATTTTTGTAATCCTTCCTTGGAGTCTGGTTTGCTTAGGACTAATCCCTCCCTTCATCTGCCTCCTCTCTTTTTCTCCCCATGCCCTTCTTTCTCTGTGTTGAATGAAATGTCAGTAGGATAACCAATTGTCATTGATATTGTGGAGATGACAGTTCAAGAATGGGTCATCAGCCTCTCTGAAGGTAATTTCCAACACTGAAATTCCATTATTATTAGGTTCTTTTATTCTATTGTTTCATCTCTTCTGATGATAAAATAAGATCATAGATTTGGAATTGGAAGGGCTTTTAAAGGTCACCTAATCCAACCCCAACATTTTAGAGATAGAGAAAGTGAGGTCCACAAGAGTTGTCACTTGCCCAAAGTCGAACAGATAACAAGTGGCAAACTCAAATCTTCTGGGCCCAAATATAGCACTCTCGCACTCTTTCCTTGTGCCATGATACCTCCTATTTAATGACAGACAATGGGTTTAGGGTCAGAGAAGTCTAGCACCAGAGAAGTCTAATTCACCAGGAATGGGTCATTAGAATGCAGAATCTCCTTCTTTGAAAATCTTCCCAAACAATAGATGAGCATCCATCTGGGATAGCTTAAGAGCAGATCTGCCTTAAATTGGGAGTGATAGCCTGGAAAGCATCTCAGTCTCTCAGAATACAGAACCAAATACTCTAAGAGGATATCAACAGAAATAAAAGACAAAAGGGTAAGAAACGAAAAGGGGTGGGGGGACTACAGTTAAATAGCCAATGTTCTTGCTGATTTATTCTTTATCATGGAGACATATGGAAATGACTCATGAAAATGATCATTAGAATAACAAAAACTCAGATTTATGTGGCACTTAAAGGTTGATAAAGTGCTTTCCTCAGAACAACCCTATCAGATAAATAATACAAATAATACTCCCATTCTGCAGGTGAGGAAACAAAGAATCAGAGAGAACAGATGAGTTACTTGGAGTTCAACAGTTAATGAGAATCAGAGCTCTGTCTGAGACACGAGTCTCCTACGTGGCACCAATGTCCTTTCCTTTACATATACTGCTTCTAAATGATGAGATAATTTTACACGTAACGCCTTTCAGGAAGGTGAAATTACTTTTAATATGTACTAAGATATGCATAGCACCTGAGAATCAACAAAATGCAAAGTCACTGTCACAAAGGCTGTGTGGAGACTGGTATTAATACTGTTGATCAAACTGTGAACTGGCCCAACCTTTCTGGAAAATGATTTGGAATTATGGGGGTGGAAGAGAAGAAGGTGCTATAGACACAACATTCACTGAACAACAATGTGAAATGGTTATGGTTTGTAAATAAAAAGATAACCAGAAGGAAGCCAACTTCTAAGTAACTGATAAAGTATTTGCCCTAAAAAGCAGGTAACAAAATCGATCTCCCACTTCCGGGGTGTGGGTTGTTTACAAGGGCAGAGTGTAGATGTTGTCAAGAGACGGCCATAGATAAGAAGGTTTTTGCTTAGCTGTTTTTTTCTTAACATTTCTGTATTTTTAAAGGTTTGTAGTTTATACGTGCATGTTTTATATATTTTATGTACCTGTATGTTTGTATTTTAAAAATAAATCTAATTCTTAAAGAATATATTGGTTACCTCCACAGAATGAACTAAAAGGTGGAAATAGGAAAGACATAATTTGCATTAATATGCCTGTCTTCTGGATGAAGCTTGTGATGCAGAGGTAGGAAGAAAGCTGGGACACTTGTGGATAAATTCTCTTTCTCAGAAGATCTACGAGGCTACCCAGAACCATAACAAACATTAGGCTCTTAAAATATGGGTCTCAATGTCCTTTCATCAATCAACCTACAAGTATATAATAAACACTTCCTATGTGTCAGGCACTGTGATTACTGCTAGAGAGAGAAAAAGAAAGACTACAGCCCCTGCCCTCAGGGAGCTCAAAAATTGGGAAGATGCATGGTAATGCCTAGGTCTATGCAAAGGGTCTGGACAAAGCAGATGGAAGATCATTTCTGAAGGGTGGCCCTGGGGAAATAGGAGGGTAAATAATCTCCACACAATGTGCTTTACAAGTATAAAAGCACGACCTGCTACAGAAATCTCTGTTAAGATATTTATTGTTCCGTTGTTTCAATCATGTCTGACTCTTCCTGACCCTATTTAGGATTTTCTTGGCAAAGATCCTGAAGCAGCTTGTCATTTCCTTCTCAGTTTCCTCATCTATAAAATGAGCCAGAGAAGGGAATGGCCAACCACTCCAGTATCTTTGCCAAGAAAAAACCCCAAATAAGGTCACAAAGTCATAACTGAAATGACTGAGCAACAACAACTGGCCTCTGTGGGCTAGGCAAAAAGGAGAAGCACTCCAGGTACGAGGGGACAGCCTGAGCAAGAGCACTGAGATGGGAAATGGATAGCAAATGGATATCCCTGCCAAGTTCAGAACCAGAATTGCTCCTTTGGATTTGACACAAACTCTTCTAGGACGATTTTGCCCAGAAACTCATTTCTGTAGCATGTAGAGGTTTGCAAAGCAACAAGCCAGTAAGGCGGGTAGAGCAATCCATGCTCTACCATCTTCTGCAGACTGGCAGACTGAGGTTTTCAGTGCTATATGTCTTGTCCATGACTCCAAAGTTAGGAAGTGTCCAAGGCCAAACACGAGCTCAGGATTCCCAGTTCCAAGTCCAACATTCTTTCCACTCTTTCTTGTTGCTTTCGATCTGGTACCCGTGCATAACTAAATGTGTTTGTTATGGAATGGAGAGAGTGACAGCAGCCTTCGGGAGAAGAGACAGGCAGGAGAGAACAAGTGAGCATCTGTTGCCAAGGTCCCTCCTCCCCTCCTCGGAAGCTTCCATTAACCTCTGAAATTAGGAAAATAGCATTTTTCCAGGTACCAGTAATTCAAAAGAGTTTCAGGATTGGTTGTGGGACAGTTTGCTGGGATCTACCTCTTCTACCATTATCCTTTGCTTGCACAGTTACTTCCTCAATTCTTTGAAGCCTGATTCAGGCAAGGAGGCGATGTGTTTGGGAAAGAAGGGCCTGGGTGTGCTCCATTAGACAGCACTGCCTTCTCTTTCGAGTTTCAGGATCAGGCAGCTAAAGCTGAGCCAGCTCACTTCCATCTGCCTGTTCCCTTCTCCCCATGGAGATGAAGATGTGTAAGGAGACAGATGGCCCCAAACCCCTGATTCTAAGATGGTAGGGAGACAGAAGTAAATAACAAGGGAGGCTAGGATTAGAGGCAACTGGCCAGTGGGGAAGAAGGAGTGCTGGTTAACACTCCCCAGGCCCCAAACCAAGCCAGTGGCAAACATCTGGCTGGTCCTACAGTTAACTACAAGCAAAGGCTTGAGATTTGGGGTAATTCCTCTGGAACTTGAGAAATATTTCTCTGGCAAAAGGACATCTTGGGGAATTTTCACTGTATACTGGTATCAACATGGAGAATCCTTTATTAATCCAGCACTATGATTTTTCATCACATTCTTGGGCAGCATGCTCATTCAGATAAATTTTTTATTTCACTTTTTTGGAAAAAAAAAGCTTCTGCCTTATCATGATGTGCTATCTTGTGATATTCAAATCCTCTGATTCTTAAAACTAAAGTATGTGTTACAGAAAGTCTGCCAAGAGCTCTGCTCCCTGGCTCCACACAGGCACCATCAGATAGGAAGAGTTTAGAAAACGCACCACTGGGAGGTGCCACGGAGAGTCCAGGGAGGAGGCTGCAGCTTCCTTCTGAGCTGTGAATCCTCCTTCCAATGCCAGGCTGATCAAGAATGATGCTGCCAGCTGACTAGTGACAAAGCAAACCCCAAACATCGCCTTTAACGATGGATTAGTTAAGTAATCAGACTTCACATCTTAAAAATAGGAATTCAATAATAGGATTTACTCAGCTACAAAATGAAATGGTGAACAGAGATTAATTTTTTAAAGTAACCTGCTTGATTACAAGTTAGTTCTTGCAGAGATGCCCTCAGTCTAAAGAGTCTCTTTTAAGACAAGAGATCATTTCTTACTTAAGGCAGTCTCCTTGCCAAAACCCTGGAGAGTTAGACAATAAATCTGGTCATTAGTGACCAGGATTTCTTTTGCTCCTATACCTAAACAGAACAGCTTTCAATCCTGGAAGAAGCTTAACTTGCCAATCTTTTTTATTTGGGTTTAATAACTCTCCATTCTATACCAGTCCAGACGGGTAACTTCAAACTTACTTAATAATCATATTTTTAAACCACCAGAATCCTATGGACGAACCTAAGATTTTAAACTCCAGGACTAAAACTACAACACACTGTTATTCTCATCATAAGAAAATATTTACACTTTCCTCAAATGAAGAGCATTAGGAAAAGGGAGTACTGTAGGCAGCAGCTCCAAAAGAGGCTTTATCTTCAAGAAGCCATAATCTCTTAATGCAACAGATGGGCAAAATCAAATGTGCTGGTTAGAGCATATCAGAAAAAAAAATGTCACAGATGTTAACACAGAATTAAACATAAAGACAGAATATTATTAGAAGAACAAGACTTCATTTTGAGCAGACAAATGAAAGGGTTCCAGATGAAGCAGCCTTGATGTATTCTGTATTAAACACAGAGCAGACTGAAGGGGATGATGGGAGGCCTGAAAAGGACAAATTTCCTAAAATTGAGCAAAACAAATTTTTTAAATCTTATCAAACTTTTCTGGTAGAAAAAACCAATTTCCCTTGCTTTCTGCTTCTGGACAATGAGTAAACCAAAGCAAGGCCCATAATAATGAATCTCTTAAACATAACCACATTTTCCTCCTGCATTATTTGCACTGTTTCTTCATGATCTGTTCTCATCAGCTTCTGCCTATAAACAGTTTGGATGGAAATGAAGCCTGAACAAATATGATCACTATTTTTGCACTCAAAAAAAAAGTTATAAAATCAAAATATGGGAATGTTAGGATTTAACAATAATAATTTCTCAACTCTGACTATGCTTGCCAGAAAGGCATATCTTTTCTTTAAATTAACAACCGTAGTGCTCCTCTGGGGCTATTCCTTCAACTCACACTGGAAGGGTGGGTAGCCCCACACAGGGACAAGGACTCCATGGTCAAGGGTGACCTAGTAACTCTGGGAGTCTACACTCCTAAAGCCAGAGCTCACTAGTCCTCTTCAAAAGTCAGCCAGAGGACCCAGAGAGCTCAAATCACAGGTATTGACTATAACAGTATGTAGCAAGAATAGTGACTTCAGAACATCTCTCCCATAGACACACATCCTCAGTGGTAGAAGGAGCCCAGATCCTAAGGTGAAAGTGGTTGGGTGCCAGGCACACAGCACTGCCCATGGCATGACCCAGCCTGCCACAATGTCCTTCTTTTCTTCCAGTGACTTCTCGCTTCTCCATCTCACAACTGCATGGCTGAATGAAGGGCCTGCCTCTGCAAGCCCTGGGTCAGCTACAAAACATCCCTGTCAGTGGGGAAGAGAAGAAAGAGGGCATCTTTTTCCCCAGGAAAGACTTCTCTTGGGGGGGCTGGGCTGTTCCTCCACAGCTGGTTCTCTTCTCAATTGCCAGAAACTGGCTCCTCTGTCAGAGGCAGTTGGGACTGGCCCTTCTTTCTGCCCAAGGAGCTTCCTCACATCTCCAAAAGGATTGTAAAGAAGCCTAAACATCTCATATTTCCCTTACACTGGTCAACCAGACTGAAAGGGGGAAACCCTTTACACAATAGTCTGAAAGGGGTGAACTCTTGTCTCTGAACCTAGCCCTTAATATCCTATACATTTCATCAAGTAGGGCTTTTTGGGGTGCAGGGAGAACTCAACTAATCAAGGTCCCCTGATCACCTCCCTATCCCCCATGTAATTATTCAGTTCAATTGTGAAATACCTCAACATTGCCCACCTGAGAAAAAAACACCAACTAATTTAAAAAGATTTCATAGATTTCCCTCACTGAAACATAGTGTTATGAGAAATATATTAAGACTGGCCATTTTTATACTGTGAAAAGCAGTGTTGCACAGAAGCTAGACACCTTCTTACCCAGGAAGCCCTTCTCCTTCATCCTAATAAGCTGCCAAACTTTGCTGTCACTCCCAGAGGAGGCAGCATTCATCCCCTTCTCTGCCCCAAGTCCACCAGCTGGGTTCAGGCCCTGGTGGCCTGGGATAAATGCACAAATCTTAGAAGGGTTCTCTAGGCACCAAGACTCATCCCCAATCCCCCATACACACAACTGCCAAGGCAATTTTGCTTAAAAATATCTAGTAGTTTCCCAGGAGCTGGGAGGCAGTTTTCAGCAGCCAATGGCGTGTGTGCCACCATCACCACTTCCTCCTTCACAAAGGGAGAATCTGGAGAAGGAAAAGCTCTCTCTGCTGCCCTTGACCCTAACCAGGAGGAGCCAGTCTGGAGGTGAGAAGGGGAAAGTGAGGCACAATCTGAAGAAGGGGCTAAATCTCAAGCCCCAGAGAGAGGACAAGCAGAATCCACAGCCCACAGGCAGGAAGCTCCCAAAATAAAATTCTGAAGACATGAAGAAGAAAATGGGGCACTATATGAGGAGAAGCACCACCATATGAAGAATCACGACATGATGGGAATCAATAAACATCTACTAGGAGCTCACAATGAGCCAGGCACTGGGGATACCAATAAGGAAGACAGTGCCTCCCCTCAAGGAGCTTACAGTGATGGGGGCAACAAAAGGAAACTGAAAAACAGGGGGAAAGCTAGGGAAACCTTGCAGGGGGGATGATGAAGACAAACCAGGCAGGGCTGCTGGTGGCACATCAATTCCTCAGCACCTCCTGTCTTCAGAGCTACAGAACCTGACTATGAGGGCAGGCAAGTAAGGAGGTATTTAGGTGAGTGGGCCAGGCCTGCAGTAATACTGGAGGAGAGAGATGAGAGGGGAGGAAGGAGGATGGCAGAGGGCCGGGGGGAGAAGGGCAAACACTGCCCTATTAATGTATGGGCTCCTCCAAGGCAGGCATTATGATCCACCTCCCCTAGCACTGATCCAGGGTGCTTCATGGTTGCTTCACAAGTGTCTACAGTCTAAGTTTCAAAAAAGAAATGAAGAACAAGTCTGAACGACAGAGACATCCAGTGACTTTCCAGATTGCTGGGTAAACTCAAGCATGTGTTATCAAAAACACGGTTCTAAGAATCACAAAAAGCCGGCATTGCTTCATGATGAGGAGTTTCCACCCCAAAACTCTTTTTCTGGCACTCTGGGGATCTTCCTGCCCTGCAGCCTGACCTGGCCTCCTAGCTCCTTACCCCCTGGTCAGTCAGAGTAAGGGATCCTGCCTCACACCCCCAATGCCCTTGGCTTTCTGCCTATTACTCTGGGAACAGCTATTAGATCAATTAGATCAATGGATCCTGGAAAGGACAGGCTGATCAACTGAATTGTGACGACTCAGAATGTAGGTAACTTCCCAGATCCAAACGCTCCTTGGCTGCCACTTGCAAAAATGGGATTTTTGCCTTTTTGAGAGCAAGGACTGTCTTGTCCTTTGAATGGGTATCTCCAGTGCTTGGCACACAATAAGGGCTTAACCAATTTATTTTCATACATTCGCTCACTGAAAAAGTTAAAAAGTTGGAAATTCACAGAATTTGACAGTTTGTCAAATAAGGAAGAGGGGTATGGGTTAGATAATACTAATTAAGACTACTACATAGCTACAGCTAGGTAGTAGCATAAAGCATAAAAGGCTGGGAAGATCTGAGTCCAAATCCAGTTTTACACACTTACTAGTTGTGCAAGCAACCCTGAGAAAATTACTTAAACCATTTGCCCCAGAATCCTCATCTGTACAATGGCAATAGTAACAGCACCTACCTTCCAAGGCAGTTGTTCATCAAATGAAATAAAAATTATAAAGAGTTTAGCTCAGGGCCTAGCATAGAGTAAGTGCTATATAAATGTCAGCTATTACTATTTATTATTTAAAACCAAACTGAACTGCTAGAACCAAAAAGCAGATATTAATGGTTCAATGTCAGTGGGGAGGGGCTCAGTCTCTAAAATGATCCTTTGCTATAGAACATTTTTATCAAAACTAAAATAAAACCATAAAGGGAATGCTTCTCATGTTCCTTTCAGGGAGCAAAGAAATTAAAATTAGAACAATACAAAGAAGATGAGCATGGATGTGCTAATCCAAGTGCAAGGATGACCCTTAAATTCAAGAAGCATTCTGTTTTTCTATTACACTCTGGCTGAAGTAAAAAAAGACAGGGATCATAATAAAGAACTCAGACAAAACAAAATCAAACAAAGACCTAATTAACAGATCTAACTGAGGAAACTACATTTTGCCAAAAGTTAACATAAGCAGTGTACTAAAGTACTAAACATATTGGTAATAAAAGCATCCAAATTCTTAAAAGTTAAATGAATTATAGGAGGAAATAGACAGTAATGTTATAATAGTGGGGAAATTCAACTCACCTCTCTCAGACCTAGATAAATTGAACCAAAAAATAAACAAGAAAGAAGTTAAGGATCTGAATGTATTTTAAGAGAAGTTAGATATACTAAACCTCTGGAGAATACTAAATGGGAACAGAAAGTAGTATACCTATTCTCAGCTATACATACCACAATTACAAAAACTAACATGTACTAGAACATAAAAACCTCACAAAAAAAAGAAAAGGAGAAATATTGTCACCCATAATGCAATAAAGTTAAGTTCAAAAAAAGGCCTTTGGTGCATAAATCAAAAATTAATTGTTGGGGGGGGGGGGGGAGACTGAGAATCAGGCCTAAAGACAGGAGGTTCCTGGGATCAAATCTGACTTCAGTTGTATGACCCTGGGCAAATTACTTAACCACAATCACCTAGCCCTTACTACTCTTCTGCCTTAGAACCAATACTTAATATTGATTCAAAGATGGAAAATAAGGTGTGTTTTTTGTTGTTGTTGTTTTAATTAACTGGAAACCAAACTTAATCCTAAAGAACAAGTGGTTCAAAGAACAAATTATAGAAATGATTGACAATTTCATTAAAGATAAAGACAACTAGGAGACAAAATGCCAAAATTTGTAGGATGCAGCAAAAGCAGTAATGGGGGGGGGGGGGTTATGTCTCTAAAAGAATTTTACCATCTAGAAAGAATTTTGACTTACGTATAGATTAGTTAATAAAAGTGCCATATTTACAAAAAAAAAAAAGAATGCTTCCCAGATTTGCTGATGACTTGCTGAATGGCAGGTTTAAGAAAATCTCAAACGCAAAAATGGGTCGTATTTAATAATATAAAATTATAAAAATAAATGTGATATTCTAGATTTGGTTTAAAAGAAGGCACTATGATACAATATTTTGGAAAAGGGTATCAGCTTTCACATCTATATAAGGAAAGGGTGTGCCTTAGTCACCCGAGTCGTAATCTCAGAATTCTTGCCACCTCTTCTTCTCTCCCCTTCACACTGTATATCCAATCAAATATCAAATGCTGTTGGGTCTACCTGAGCATTATCTCCTCCTTTCTACACCACCTCCTTTCACTTCCACCCTACTTTAGGAGTTTATCTCTTCTAACATAGAGAATCAGAAAAGCCACCTAACTATGCTTCCTACCTCCAGTCTATCTGTCTCCAATCTGTCCTTCATACTGACGTCCAAGTGATCCCTTCCTGCCAAAAACCTTTCAATGGCTGCCTACTGCCTACAAAAAATATATATAAATGCCTAATCCTTGAATTCAAAGATTTTCACAATCTGGCTCCAGTCTAAATTTCCACACTTATCTCATGCAGTCTAGGTTCTAGCCAAGGCAACTCATTCCATTTCTGCAGAATTTTCCATTAGGAAATTTTTCCACACCACAAATCTGAACCTGCAGCTCTACAAAATTCTCCATTCACAGATCTACCTTCTAGAGCCAAAAAGAGATCAACCCAACAGTTCTTTAGTTTTACGTCTATGTAATGAATGAATAAATTAAAGAAGCATTTTATTAAGCATTCCCTATATGCAAAGCATTGCTCTAAATGTGTGGAAACAAAAAGAAAAAATCACAGTGCCCACTCCAGATAGTCAGAGATTAATGGTGAAGGTAACACACCTGGGAGGTTCTAACTATAAATCAGATGGAAAAGTCCCATAGTCCTTAGGGTTCAAGAGCAAAGCAGATGAAAGTCTTTTCTTTCATTTCATTTTCACTGCTAAAATCTCATTGTTTTCTGATTTTGAGTCCCTGGACAGGGCCAAGCACTTCCTTTTGAGTCTTCAGCAGCTGGGTCTGCAGCCCCCCTTTCCCTTCAAAGGTCTTGCTGCTTCGGTTAGGTTGGCCAGCCAGCCTTGTAGGTGGCAGATGGTGAGGACAGCTGGCTTCTTCTCCACAATGTTGTTTCTCTGGATAATGGCTGAAGGCTAGGCTAGAAGCAGGACCACAGGAATGGGGTGACTTGTGATGATCTATGTCTGCTGATGGTCACAGGTTGTTGCTGGTGGTAATGGGCACGGTACGCTCCTTCTCCACAATGATTTTCCCCCTCAATGATGGCTATGGAGGTTGGACTGATAGCAGGTCTGGTGGTTTGAGGGCAATGCTATTCCCAAGGCTCCTGGGTTCAAGATCCAGTCCTAGGCTGCCTAGGTGGTCTGTGGGGAGATGATGACCATGATGGAAGTCAGATTTGCCTGGCACCTGATCCCTCTCTCCTGTCTCTCCCTCAAAGCACTCTTTATTGTAATCACAGGATCCAAGAATTAAGGCTGTGAGGACCTTAGAGGCCATCTAGTCCAATTCCCTCCTTTCCCAGAGGGGTAAGTGTCCTACCCTGTAATAGAAAATAGGACTCAAACCCAGCCTAAACTCTAAAACCTGCAATCTATCCTTTGTACAATAATGCTTGTAGTGTCAAATTCATTGTTTGCTTTCTTCTTTTAAAACTGGCACCAGTCACCACCTCCTACATTAATTAATGCAATGATCTGTGTTAAGTTTGTCCTCCACAGAAATTCTGAGTCACTTTAAGTGCAAGTCTGATCATACTACTCCCCACCTGCAATGGCTCCCTATTGTCCCCAAGATGACATCTAAGCTTCACAAAGACTGGTTTTAAAAGTTTATCCCAAGGTCTGACCCTGCAGTTCTGTGTTACTCAACAATCCCTCTTTTAGTCTCCTCTGTACTGGCCATCCTCCATGCCTAGAATCACTCCTGTCCTGCTCACCTCTGCCTCACAGAATCCCACATTTCTTTCAAGCACTTTCCCTATGAAGTCTTCCCTGATCTCCCAAGTGCTCATGCCTCCCCCCTCCCCCAATTACATCATATTTCAGTATCACACCTTAATTTTTTATTTATTCTGCAGACAAGTCCTTTAGGAGAGGCAGCATTGCTTAGTGGTGAGACTGGTGGGCTCAGAGCCAGGAGTACCCAAGTTTGAGTCCAGTCTCTGGCACATCCTGGCTGCGTGACCCCGGGCTGAGTCACCACCTCTAAGTGATTTTGGAAAATTATAAAACTCTAGCTTGCAGGGAAGGTGCCAGCCTGACTGGGAAGAGAGCTTCTTCACTCAGGAATCATCAGGATAGAGAAGAAAACTGAATCCATGGGAGTCAATGACAACATCAAATGAAATAGTACAGGAAGAGAAGTGGGTCCAGGACACAGCTTAGAGAAAGATCCAGCAAAGAAGGCTGAGGAAGAGGAAGAGACTCGAGAGAGAGTAGGGACAGTAAATCCTGGAGAGAATTTCAAGAAAAAGAGGGTACTTGCCAGGGTTAGAGACCGTGGAAAGGTCAAGAAGAATAAGGACTGAGAAAAAAGTCATCAAATGTGGCAATTAAAGAGATTACTGATAATTCCAGAGAGCCAGGCTGCTAAGAGTGAAGGGCGTATATCCTCCAGGGACAATTATTCCCCAGAAACTAGCCAGGGTCACAGAATCGGAAATTCTCAGTTGGACATCAAGGGAGGGATTTGGGGAGTCAGAGTTGGGGACTCCTAAAGGGCCATCAGGGTGCACCGAGAGGAGACAAGGCCACAGACCTGGAGGCTGTGGAGGAAGGGAATGGGATGAGAGTATCAGTTGCCCTGGGCATTTCTAAGTAGAGAGCTTCCTGCATTCTGTCTATCCCTACATGCTTTCTATGAAAGTGAAAACACAGACGCGCTCTGCAGACACCGAATGGCCAAGCAAAAGCGGGCTGTTTCACTGCAGATGTCTCACCACTCGATCCAAGGCAGCATATGGAATACTGACTGTTCAGCAGAGTCGAGAGTTTGCCTAAAAGAAAATATCTATATACATATAGAATACACATCTCAAAGTATCACGTTCATTGTGGGGAGAGTACTCACCTAAAGCAGGGTATCCCAAGTAAAACCTGTCTGCTCCTAACCAGCCAAGAAACAGAGAGAGGGCAACTGCCACCCGGTAGGAATAGCCGTTTCTGCAGGAAAATAAAAACCAAGACTCACATACTAATATTTCCAAGAAATAAATGGCATTTTAAAATCACATTGTTAAACACTATAATTAAAATGGTCTGTGAGTCAAAATAAACTGGGTTTAGGTTAAATATAAACATTTTTAACTATGTGGTCTAGCTTTAAAAACAGATTCTTATTTGTAAGCAGGAAATACATGCTTTTAAATGCCATTCAGTCAAAAAAAATAATGCACATAGTAGGTCATTAATTTTTAAAAATCAGGTGAAATTTAATATGGTTATCATTTAATGATTTCTATTTAATATAAATTAAAATTACAGATAAAGACAAAATCCCAACACAATACTGGTTAGGAGATTTCTACATAACCAAAATCTACTTTTGTAAAAGTTCATGTCAACCACTATATTTCTTTATCTCACACTCAATCTCTACCATAATCTTCCCACTTACAGAAGAGGACTCACTCTAGTTCCTTTTTACCATTTTTCAAAACTCTGCTTTACCTCCTTTTTCTCTTTGGTCTCACTAAGGCCAACACCGCCACCTGAATCCTATATACAGCAGTTGTCCCTCATCTCTCCATCTTCAATCTCTCCCTCTCCACTGATGTCTTTTCACAGCATCCCAAAGCTTTAAAAAAAAAAAAAATTTCCTCTTCTTGAGTTCAAATCTAGCTTTAGATACTTACTAGCTATGTGACCTTGGGCAAGTCACTTAACCTTGCTTGCCTCATCCCCTCCACCAAAAAAATTTCATCTGACTTCCATCTCATCTGTCTCTTCCCTTTCTCTGATAAACTTGTGGAAAATCTGGTCTATATGCAATGCTTCCCACTCTCCTCTACTCCTTACAACATGGCTCTGCCCCTCAGTCTCTACCAGACTTAAACTGCATTCTCCAATAACATCACAAAATCCAATGGCCTTTTTCAGTGTCCATCTTTCTTGATCTTCCCCAAGTATTTGATATTCAGTTGTCAGTGTCCCATCTATTTGTATTTATTTGTATATATTCTTTATTTAGTTGGGGACATAATGAATCCCCCAAGAGATATAATATCTCTTGAGATCAAGGACTAGTATCTGAAAAAAATTAATGCTGAATTGGATTCTTTACTAGTAATATTTCTACAGGAAATCATTTCATTTTCCCCAAGTCTTTTTGATCTTCCATAATCAGGCTGAGAGCAGGTCACTTTCTAATTTATGCCAAGGCCTCAAGGCAACTAACTTTTATTTTATTTTTTAATTTATTTATAGCCTTTACCTTTGAAGGAATCTGGGCAGGTTACTTAACCCCAGCTGTCTATCACTTAGTAAAGATTCAAAGACAAAAGGTATGGGCCTTTAAAAAAAGATACAGGAAATCCTTTAAAGCAGGGGTACCCAAACTTTTTTCACTGTCCCTCAGACCGTTGGAGGGCCGGACTATAGAAAAAAACTAGGAACAAATCTGTATTTCGTTGTCTGGGATAGCAGAGTCTTCAGAGCTGGCTGGGACGGGTCTGTCACGCCTTGCACAGGCCCATCACAGCCACCACTATACCGGGCAGCATTATACATAGTGCAGAATCCCTTCCCCCAGATCGCCACTCACCATGCTGATGTCTTCCACTGTGCAGCCACATAATCCTTTGCATGGTGCCTCGTTCTCATTCAGTTGCTCTCAGAACAAGGCACCACACAAAGGATTATGTCACCGGAAGTAGCATTGTACATGAGCGACACCACACTTTGAGGATGCATCCTG
Organism: Monodelphis domestica; assembly: GCF_027887165.1. Taxonomy (NCBI): domain Eukaryota; kingdom Metazoa; phylum Chordata; class Mammalia; order Didelphimorphia; family Didelphidae; genus Monodelphis; species Monodelphis domestica. The sequence goes on along the minus strand of NC_077228.1, from coordinate 15,315,278 downwards.
TGCTCCTCTCACTGACCACCAATGAAAGAGGTGCCCCTTCCAGAAGTGCAGTGGAAGCCAGATAAATGGCATCAGGGGACCACATGTGGCTCATAGACCATAGTTTGGGGACCCCTGCTTTAAAGGTTTTCCTCTAATGGAAAACCGCCCACTCTAAGGAATTTGAAAGTAGGATGTGTCAGTGTTTTCCTAATTTGGGCAAAGATCCACCTCCCCTGTGATGAAATAACAGGAAGGAACTGAGGTCTCTTAAATCCACCACCTTCTCTTTTGAAATCTCCACTAATGGGCACTGCCAGGAGAGGTGGAAGGGACAAAATGTCAGGCCAATCTGAAAAAGGACACAGATTCCTATAAAAGCAAGTCAGACTGGACTGAGTGTCTTTTGCTGACTGTTGAAAGAGCCATTATTTGTTCATGAGTTTGCATGCTTCCATTAATAAACAATGTTATTCTTGGGGAAACTGACTCATATTCTTTATTGGTTAGAATCCAGGTACAAATCTTCCTTTGACTCCAACATTCAGTTCAATACATTTATTGGATATTCTCTATTTCAGTGGTTTCTGAGACACCACACAATCAAAATTCTCTTTTACTTCTTCTCCTGCGCCTTCTGTCTCTTTCACTTACTCCATCTTCCCCTTAATCTCTTTAGGAGAATGTACCACTAAGAGTCTATCCTTGACCCTTTTCCCTTCTCTCCATAAGCTCACTCTTAAGGACCATTATAATGCTTCTTATCTTTTTTCCTAAGCCTGCCCTCTCTGGATTCCATTATCTATGGGACCTTTCAAATACTGCCAATGATTATGAAGTCTTGGGCAAGAACTAAAGACTGCAGAGGCCCAGGTTATGTTTTTCCCACTGTTGCCTACTGAAGGCAAGGAATTTAGAAGAGAAAAATAATGTGGGAAGCAAACAGTCAGCTAAAAAAGTGGGGTCTAAGAAAGCGATTTGAATTTTCTGAATCAAAGATTCCTTGACTATCACTCTTCCTTGATAAGATTCCTGGCCAGAATGGAGCACACATAACAAAAGATGATCAGGATATATTTCCTACAGGTTTTGCAAATCTAATCAACAGAACTTTTAACTAAACAAACTGGAGGAGGGAGATTACTGCCTATGTGTACCTGCAAAGAAGGAAGAATAAAGCAGTTGTGACACTCACAAATTTGCAGAAGAAAAATCTAAAAAGGAGGCTAGAATCCTTGGTGTCTATACACAAAGGTCCAAAGTTTAGGCAGTAAGCAAGAGGAAATAAAAGTCTGAATGCAATGGGATGATTTTGATCACAATGGTTTCCCTAGGACTTAAGTGTGTCTTGGACAGGCTTTATTCAAAATAAACAAGATAAAAGGGGGCAGAGTTGGGTAAGAGAGTATAATTGATTATACTCACTTAAGGAAATTCAGGTATCAAAAGGAGAAAGCATGAGAGAATATATGAGTAAAAGTCAACAGAGGGGGGACAGCTGGGTGGCTCAGTGGATTGAGAACAAGGTCTAGAAACTAGAGGTCCTGGGTTCAAACTTGGCCTCAGACACTTCCTAGCTGTGTGACCCTGGGCATTTGACCCCCATTGCCTAGTCCTTACCACTCTTCTACCTTGGAACCAATACAGAGTATTGATTCCAAGATGGAAGGTAAGGGATTAAAAAAAAAAAGTCAACAGAGGGAGAAAAGGAAATGATCTTGTCACTGGAGTAAACTATAGACCCTGGGGTCAGAAAGAGGAGGGATTTTAGAAACAGATCAGCCTGGCCCAGAGGTAGGAGGTAGCCAGGACTTCAATTATTCAAACATCTGCTGGAACTCCTGCCACCAAAAGCAGGGCAGCTAATGATCCTAGGCTTGTTTTAATGATAATTTCATCCTTCAAAAAGCAAAGAAACCAACAGGGGGAAAGTCCATTCTGGATCTGATTCTTGTTAACTGTAAATCTTGAAATCTCTCAGACTTGTGAATGTTAAAAATTTCCCCATCGAGGAATTCTTAATTGGAACAAATTCCCTACTGAGAAACATTCCCCATTTTGATGTGAGAACTCGCCAGGATCAGAAATGGGAGGACCTCTACTCCAACCGTACTTAAGACTGCTTTAGGAGAGAAAACTCCTTGCTAAACAATGAAAGTACTTGGACCCATGCTTATAATAAGGCAAGGAGTTCTTTGAGCCAGGCCTGTTTTTAGAATTGATACAATGGGATGCTAAGTGCCTATAAAGGTAGGGCAACTTGTAAACTACTTAGACCTAAAAGGTGAAAACTTACTCAGAGGTTTTCTCTTAATGAAATTAGTCGACACAGCAGCATTTTTTTTCTCTCTTACTAAAGAGATTAATCTACTCAGCTGTGAATTCAAAATGGGCAGTCCTTTGGAAAGCATCTACAGTGATTAGTAGATGTAGGTACTTAGGGGAGGTGACATGGGAGAAAAACCCCTATATAAGAAAAAGCAGAATCTCTTGATATACCCTTTTGGAGAAATCCTTTTGGAGGATCTCTGATGAGGATCGCTTGGGAAAGAATCTCTTGAGAAAGGCTCTGGAGAAGGGAAGATCTTGGAGGACAATCTCTAAGGAGGTCTAGCTGGAAGGCTCTCTGGTGAAGTCAGCTGAGATGGAGCTGGCCTGGTGTCACTAGAATCCTTGTTTAGGGAGACTTTGTGATGAGTGTTAAAAGAGTGACTGACTGATTTCTCTCTTAAGACTCAGGTCTAGGCCATATTGGCTTGAGGCCCTTCATACTTATTCCTTTCTTACTCTCTCTCTCTTTCTTTGATTACTCATTGTATTATTAATTAAAATTCTCTATAAAACCCAGTTGACTTGGGTAATTGAATAATTGGGAATATTTCCCTGGCGACCACCTTATATTTTGATTTAAAACCAAGACACTGTAGTGAAACATATTTTCTACGGTCAAAATTACTCACCCTCTCTCATATCTATCACAATTTATATCTTCCACCATTTTAACTCACTACAGTTTAAGACATCAACCATTTTAAATCTCACATAACTAGTTGAGGTAGAAAAATTAGAACATAGAGATAAAGGGACCACTCTATATTAAAAGTTTCTCACAGAGAAGATGAGAAAATCTACTCACTATCTGAGAAGCAGTCTAGATTTTGGGAAAGTAGGTTTCAAAGGTTTCAGGAAGAAGACAGGATCCCATGGACTAAAATATTTCAGAAGTCAGCCTACAAAGCTCAATTATGAAAACACAAGAAGAAACCAATTCCAATGAAAAGGAAAAATGAGATGTGTCCAGATCTCGTAGAACCAGAAAGCAAAAGGGAAAGATAAGGAATCCACCCAGTAACTTCCTGAGAGAAATTCCAAAATGAAAACTCTCAGGAACATCATAGCCAACATCCAAGCCAACTACCAAGCCAATGAAAAAATACTGTCAGTAGACAGAAAAAAAGAATTCAACTGGTAAGCCACAGTCAGAATCACACACAATTTCATTGCTACCAGTATAAAGGAATAGGGACCTTGGAATATAACATTTCAGAAAGGAAAAGATATGGGCTTACAGTCAAGAATAGCTTATCCAGCAAAACTGAGTATAATTCTACTAGGGGGGATTTTAAAGAAATAGCATTCCCAAGCATTCCTGATGAAAAAGACCTGAGCTACAGACAAATTCAAGAGTTCAACATAGGAGTAAAGAGAAGCATAAAAAGTTAAACATGAATGAACAATGAGAAAAGACTAAACAAGGACAAACTGCTTATATTCAAATATGGGTAGATGATTCATATGTCCACTCTGATCTCTAACATCACCAGGACTCACATGGGAATCTAATTACATAAAGGTCTGGGAGTAGTTCTGTTATGTCTTAGTGATCTTTTTTTAAAAATGGAACTACAGAGAAAGAAGAGCACACTGAGGGAAAAGGGAAAGGGAGGTTAGGGGAAACTGTCTCACACAATTAGAAGACATTAGTAGATATCTTAAAAAATGAGGAGCAGATAAAAAAATGAGGAGCAGGCAAGGGGAGCAATTGACTCTTGAGCCTCAGTCTCATCTGAACTGTCAAAAAAAGGAAGAATCACCCAATTATACAGGTAAAAAGAAATCCATTTTACTCAACAGGAAAATAAGATGAAAAAGGGGAAGGTAAAATTAGAGAAGGGGCAGATAATGGATATGGACATGATGAATCCTAAACAAAAACAACAACAAAAAAAAACAACCCAACTCTAGAAATGTACAAATCTGTAGCCCTTTGTAAAGAAACAAAGAATGAGAACCTGAGAGAGTATCTATAAGTCAGGGAATGGCTGAACAAATTTTGGTATGATATGATGGAATACTATCATGTTGAATTACTATCAATGACAAACCAACATTCCAGAGGACTGATAATGAAACATGCTACCCACTTGCTGATGAAAAGGCAAAGGACTCAATGCAAAATAACGTAAAAAAATTTTTTAGCATGACACATGTTTATAACATTTTTAAATGACTAAATGACTATAAATGACTATACATATTTGCTTTTCTTGTGTGCCCAACTGGGGAGAACTGGTGAATGAGAAGGCAGATATTGGCTGACTAAAAGAAACTAAAAAGATCTTGGCAGCAAGTTGGCTTAGGGAATTGAGAGCAAGGCCCAAAGATGGAAGGTCCTGGGTTCAAATGTGACCTCAGACACTTCCTAGTGTGACCCTAGGGAGGTCATTTAACCCCAATTGCCTTGCTCTTACCACTCTTCTGCCTTAGAACAAATATATAGTATTGATTCTAAGATGGAAGGTATGAGTTCCTAAAAAAAGAAGCAAAAATATAGCATCCCATTTGTTATCCACAATAACCCCATGAAATAGGTATTGTTATTCCCATTTTACAGCTGAGGAAACTAAGGCAGACAGTGGTTAAGTGACTTGCCCAGCACCTGAGACCAGATTTGAGGTCTTCCTGACTCAAGGCACAGCTCAATCTCTGGAACCACTTAGTACAGTATTAACACCCTTAATAGTGTGAGGTTTCTTAAGAGTAAATGAGGTTTCACTGGAAAGAGCTCCAGGAACTGATACAGAATGAAAGGAGCAGAACCAGGAGAACATTGTACACAGAGACTGATACATTGTGGCACAGTCAAATGTAACTAACTTTGCTACTAGCAGCAATGCAATGACCCAGGACAATCCCAAGGGACTTATGAGAAAAAATGTATCCACGTCCAGAGAAATAACTGTGGGAGCAGAAACACAGAAGACAAACAACTGCTTGATCACATGGGTTAATGGGGACATGATTGGGGATGTAGACTCTAAAGGATCACCCTAGTGAAAATATCAATAATATGGAAATAGGTCTGGATCAATGGCATATGTAAAACCCAGTGAACTGCACATCAGTTATGGGAGGGGTGGTCAGGGGAGGGGAGGGAAAGAGCGTGAATCATGTTAACTATGGAAAAATATTCTAAATTAACTAATTAAATAAAATTTTCAAAAAATCTTTAAAAAAACAACATTATACACAAAGACTGATTCATTGTAGCACAATCGAATATAACGGACTTTGCTACTATCAGCAATGCGGTGACCCAGGACAATCCCAAGGGACTTGGGAGAAAGATGCTAACCATATCTAGAGAGAGAACTGTAGGAGCAGAAATACAGAAAAAAGCATATGATTGATCATGTGGTTCGATGGGGATAGGATGAGGGTTTTGGTGTTAAAGGATCACTCTACAGCAGATATGAATAACATGAAAATGGGTCTTGAACATGATACATGCATAACCCAGGGGAATTGCTTGTCAGCTTCAAGAGGGAGGAGGGAACATGGAAGCACGGAAAAATATTCTAAATAATTTTTTTTAATAGTAAATGAGGTTTCAGAAACAAACAGAACAGGTACAACATGGCAGCAAGAGAGAAAAATTCATCCAAAATCATCTCTAGTCCATTATGTTTCCCACTGTTTTGATCATATTTCTGCCAATTCTCAGGCTTAATTTTACCCCAAGTACAGAAAAATGCAGTCAACAATATCAAGCAATGCATTTGTTCCAGAGAAAGAAAAACAGCCACCGTGCCCATGGACAGCTTTCCCATGTTCTCTCAAAGCCAGCCCACTTCAGCTGGTTCCTCCTGCATCTGCCACCTCACAGGCTCTTCAATGAAGTCTGCCTCATCTGCAAAACACACAAACCTGACTGTTCAGCCTATGCTCTCAATGTCTCAGATAGAAACTTAAGGCTTTCCACAATTTAAAACAAATCATTGTATCCCCAGGTCTTAGCAGGCAGGTATAGTACTTAATAAATGCTTGTTGACTGACAGAGAAATGTCACCTCCATGAAACCTTCTCTCATCTTCCCCTTCAGCAATGATACTGCTTTACCCAGTCTTTTCTTTCTATTTATTTGCTTTGTTCCTCCTCCCCACCCCCATCTTGTATTTTAGAATTACACAATTCCGGGTCAAAACACTTCTCAGAAGATGTCAAAACCATCTCACACCTGAGCAAAAATCCTCTCTATGGCATTTCCAATCCAGCTGGGCATTTGCTTTCACTAGGAGATCTCTGGAAAGGAAGCAACTCATTCCCTTTTTTCCCTCCCAAATAAGCCATACGTTTAATTGCCATGAAACCAGGCTTAGAGGGTCCCACTGAAGGCTATTTTTATACAGAAACTGCCATCATGACTGTATTTTTCAGAATAATGTTAGTATTGCAAAGGCTCAAATGCTAAATCATTATCCTGATCTTGTTCCATGGTATACATTCAACAGAAAATGAAAAAGTATCAAAAAGACTTTGTTTAAACATATTAGGGAGGGCAGAAGTCAATGAATTGGGCATGCAAATTAAAAAACTAGAAAGTGAACAAATTAAAAATCCTCAGTTGAAGACTAAATTAGAGATCCTAAAAATTAAAGGAAAAATTAATAAAATTGAAAGTCAAAGAACTATTGATTTAATAAATAAGACTAGAAGCTGGTACTTTGAAAAAAACAAAACAAAACAAAGTACTGGTCAATCTAATTTAAAAAAAGGGAAGAAGAAAACCAAATTGACAGTGTCCAAGATGAAAAGGGAGATCTCACCTCTAATGAAGAGAAAATTAAGGCAATCACTAAAAACTATTGTGTCCAATTATACAGCAATAAATATGGCAATCTAGGTGACATGGATGAATATTTACAAAAATATAAATTGCCTAGACTAACAGAGGAAGAAACAGAATATCTAAAAAACCCCATATCAAAAAAAAAAATTTTGAACAAGTGATTGTAAACCTTAAAATTTCTTAGACTTATGAATGTTGGAAATTTCCCCATTGGGAAATTTCATACTTGAAAAATTTTCTACTGATAGTAAGAACTCTATTGGAATGTGAAACCCCTTGGCATGGGAGGATCCTTCTCCTCCCTACTTAAGACTACCTTAGGACAGAAACCTTTTGCTAAACAATGGAAAGGGTTTTGACCTATGCTTAAGCATAGACCAGGAAGTTCTTTGAGTCATGATTGATTTTAGAATTGATACAATAAAGATACTTGGAATGACAGAACCAGGTCTTGGAAAATACAATCTCCACCCTACTTAGAGTAACAGGATTTAGGAAAGGTTGCAGCAAAGATCAAGATTTAATTATTTGAGAATATGACCTTCAACAGACATGTGCAAAGCCACAGACCTCTGGGCGGTCCTGAGTTAAACTAGAGCCACCATTGGCACAGGGGAGACATCAACAGTGATTGGTAGATGTGAGAACTGAGGGGGGGGAACTTAGATGGTTTCCTTAAAGATAGCGGGGTCTGAGGACAGAGAGAGTTTTTTGCTCTGAGAGGTTTTGCTCTGAGGAGGTTTTGCTTGAGGAGGTTTGGCTCTGAGAGGTTTTGCTCTGGGGGAGTCTGAGAGGAGAGAGGTCCTGGAGGGAGGGCTCCTGGAGAGGTCTGAGAGGAAGGCTTGCTCTGAAGGAGGCTGGAGGTGGAGGCCCCTGAGACTGTTTCTCCATTTTGGTCACGTGAGTGATAGGGACTGATCTCTTTTCTTTGCCTCAGCTATCTAAGGGCTTGGGCCTTTGGACCAGCCTAAGCAGAGGGGATATTTAAGCCCTATTCCCTTCTCTCCCCTTTTTCTCCCTCTCTCTCTCTCTCTCTCTCTCTCTCTCTCTCTCTCTCTCTCTCTCTCTCTCATACCTTTCTTCCTCCTGTTTGTAATTAAAAACTCCAAAAGGTTGACTGCTGACTTGAGTTTTCATTTAGGAATTACATAGCTGAATTCCTTGGCGACCTTAAATTAATATATATCAGTCTTTTAAAGTGATTTCGATATCACACGATCAAAGAACTCCCTAAGAAAAAATCCCCAGGATGAGGATTCACAAATAAATTCTATCAAACATTCAAAGAACAACTAATCCCAATATTATACAAATTATTTGACAGAATAAGCAAAGAAGGAGTTCTACCAAATTCCTTTTATGACACAAACATGGTACTGATTCCAAAGCCAGGCAGGTCAAAAACAGAGAAAGAAAACTACAGACCAACCTCAATGAACATAGATGCAAAAATCTTAAATAGGATACTAGCAAAAAGACTCCAGCATATCATCACAAGGGTTATTTACTATAACCAGGTAGGATTTATACCAGGAATGTAAGGAAGGTTCAATATTAGGAAAACCATCCACATAATTGACCACATTAACAAGCAAACTGACAAAAATCACATGATTATCTCAATAGATGCAGAAAAAGCCTTTGACAAAATACAACACTCATTCCTATTGAAAACACTAGAAAGCATAGGAATAGAAGAGCCAATCCTAAAAGTAATAAAGAGTATATATCTAAACCATCAGCAAACATCACCTGCAATGGGGATAAACTAGAAGCCTTCCCAATAAGATCAGGAGTAAAACAAGGATGCCCATTATCACCTCTATTATTTAACATTGTACTAGAAACACTAGCAGTAGCAATTAGAGAAGAAAAAGAAACTGAAGGTATTAAAATTGGCAATGAGGAGACCAAGCTATCACTCTTTGCAGACGATATGATGGTTTACTTAAGGAATCCTAGAGAATCAACCAAAAAGTTACTCAAAATAATCAACAACTTTAGCAAAGTTGCAGGATACACAATAAACCCACATAAGTCATTTCTATACATCTCCAACACATCTCAGCAGCAAGAATAAGAAAGAGAAATTCCCTTTAAAAATCACCCTAGACAATATAAAATACTTAGGAATCCATCTGCCAAGACAAACACAGGAACTATATGAACACAACTACAAAATACTCTCCACACAATTAAAACTGGATCTAAACAATTGGAAAAACATTAACTGCTCATGGGTAGGATGAGATAACATAATAAAAATGACAATCCTGCCCAAATTAATTTATTTAGTTCCCAAACTACCAAACTTTTTTACTACTTACTTTTTTACAAACTTTTGAACTACCAAAAAACTTTTTTACTGAATTAGAAAAAACCATAACAAAGTTCATTTGGAAGAACAAAAGATCAAGGATATCCAGGGAAATCATGAAAAAAAAATGTGAAGGAAGGTGGCCATGCAGTCCCAGATCTCAAAATATACTATAAAGCAGTGGTCATCAAAACAATTTGGTACTGGCTAAAAGACAGAAAGGAGGATCAGTGGAATAGACTTGGGGTAAATGACCTCAGCAAGACAGTGTAAACCTTAAAATTCCTTACTTATTTCCCTGTCACAACAGTCTATGATAAGCCCAAAGACCCCAGCTTTTGGGACCAAAATCCACTATTTGATAAAAACTGCTGGGAAAATTGGAAGACAGTGTGGGAGAGATTAGGTTTAGATCAACATCTCACACCCTACACCAAGATAAACTCAATGGGTGAATGACTTGAATATAAAGAAGGAAACTATAAGTAAATTAGGTGAACACAGAACAGTATACATGTCAGATCTTTGGGAAAGGAAAGACTTTAAAACCAAGCAAGAGTTAGAAAAAAACCACAAAAATGTGAAATAAATAATTTTTATTTCATCAAATTAAAAAGGTCTTGTACAAACAAAACCAATGCAACCAAAATTAAAAGGGAAACAACAAACTGGGAAACAATCTTCATAACAAAAACCTCTGACAAAGGTCTAATGACTCAAATTTATAAAGAGCTAAATCAATTGTAGAAAAAAATCGAGCTATTCTCCAATTGATTAATGTGCAAGGGACATGAATAGGCAATTTTCAGTTAAAGAAATCAAAACCATTAATAAGCACATGAAAAAGTGCTCTAAATCTTATAATCAGAGAGATGCAAATCAAAACAACTCTGAGGTATCACCTCACACCTAGCAAATTGGCCAACATGACAGCAAAGATAAGTAATGAATGCTGGAGGGGGTGTGGCAAAGTCGGACATTAATGCATTGCTGGTGGAGTTGTGAATTGATCCAACCCTTCTGGAGGGCAATTTGGAACTATGCCCAAAGGGCGATAAAAAACTGTCTGCCCTTTGATCCAGTCATAGCACTGCTGGGTTTGTACCCCAAAAAGATAATAAAGAAAAAGACATGTACAAGAATATTCAAAGCTGCGCTCTTTGTGGTGGCAAAAAATTGGAAAATGAGGGGATGTCCTCCAATTGAGGAATGGCTGAACAAATTGCAGTAAATGGAAATGTTGGTGATGGAATACTATTGTGCTCAAAGGAATAATAAAGTGGAGGAATTCCATGGGGACTGCAATGACCTCCAGGAATTGATGCAGAGCAAAAGGAGCAGAACCAGGAGAACATTGTACACAGAGACTGATACACTGTGGTACAACTGAATGTAATGGACTTCTTCATTAGTGGCCATGCAGTGATCCTGAACAACTTGGAGGGATCTATGAGAAAGAACACTATCCACATTCAGAGAAACTGGAGTAGAAACACCAAAGAAAAACAACTGCTTGATGACATGGGTCCAGGAGATATGGTTGGGGATGAAGACTCTAAATGAACATCCTAGTGTAAACACCAACATGGAAATGGGTTCTGACCAAGGACACATGTGGAATTGCATGTCAGCTGCAGGAAAGGTGGGGGGAGGGAAGGGAGGGAAAGAATATGATTCTTGTAACCAAAGAATAAGGTTCTAAATTGACTAAATAAAAAAATAAAGAGGGAAAAAATGTTTAGTTCTGACCAAGTAAAAAACAACACCACCACCACAGATTAAAAAAAAAAAGTCTTTATTTAGGGCGACATGCAGGTACTGAGAATGAATAATGAGGTGCCACAATCACCGGCATTCTCTTTTAAGGGGGTCAAATGTATTGGATGAACATGCTTGTATACATGCACACATGTGTCTATGTCCATGCACTGCTGAGTCCCAAGCACAGCAGGGGTGGGAAGGGTGGGAAAGGTGGAACCTCAAAAACACAAGGTCCATCCATTAAGAGTAGCCAGAACTAAAGGGACAGAAGTCAGCAACCTGAGCAGGGGGCATACTCTCAAGGCATATTCTAAGCTCTTCCCTAGTTCTACAAGGGATGGTAAGGATGCTATTGCCCTGGCTCACATGGGAAGGAAAGTATTCCTTGGGTTCTACATCAAAAAACTGGGATGAAGCAGTCTCCTGACAATCTCTAAGGCTGCTTTCTCCAATGACTTCTTTCACTTTTCTGAGAGAGGCAAAAACCCAACCCTACCACTAGCAGTGGGTCCTCACCATCACTTTAGAGACCTTTCTTTAGAAATACTACCTTGGGGCAAGGGTGCAGCTAAGTGGCTCAGTGAATTAAGAGCCAGGACCAGAGACAGAAGGTCCTGGGTTCAAATCTCATCTCAGACATTTCCTAGCTATATGACCCTGAGACTCTTCTGCTTTGGAATAGATAATACTTAATACTGATTCTAAGACAGAAGGTAGGAGTTTAAAAAAAAAAAAGGCCTACTACATCACCTTCTAAGTGCTGAGCTATCCTTACTATCATCGGAGTCATTTGCTTGCCACTCATGTTTAATACCTGTAAATTTCCTTTTAATGGCATCTGTAGAACTAGCATAAATCATCTCACTTTTTAAATATCCATGTTTATGATCCCGGAATATAAATATCAGATCTTCTAAGCCCCTTTCACCTAGAATGTGACATCCAACAAGGTCTCCCAGTCATCATTTGGGAACAGCAACATCATAACGATGGGTAGGAGAGTCTCCCTTATCATCAATGCCACCTGCCAGCATCTGCTTTCCTTCCTCTATGATTACTTGGGGTTTGGCCACAGTCCAACAAGAAAAAAAGCCTTTCTCTCCTTTTTTGTTTCTGGATCTCCCAGTGAGTAGAAGATCTTTCCTCTGATGTCACTAAGTGCTTGGGCTTCATTCTCAATGACTTCAGGAGTCACGGCACTCAAGGGGGTGAAGGCTACACCAGCAGATCCACACGCTCAGTCAGGCACTGCCTCAGCCACACAAAGTAGTCCTAATTGTCCAGAGGCTTTTCCTGACATCAAGCCTAACTTTGCATCTTCCCCCAGGGCAGTACAGGGCCACTCACTATGCCAATTCTGCTGCATTGGTCATTTACAGATACCTCCTGGAGGTTGAGGATCCCTGTCTCTCTCCTCCTACACTGGTACAGAACTTTGTAGACAGCAGATGCTTAATCATGGAACTAAACTATTCCAAGAAACAACTGCAGGGTCTTAAAGCTGGATGTGACCCTGGAGTCGACCTTGTTTGGCTTCCCTCTGTGAATGAGAAAGTTGGAGAAAACCTGTTCCTTTCAACAGTCTGCCCCCAGTCACCATTCCATTCCAGAGTGCTTCTTGATTGCCAGCTGTTGCGAATCTTACTCCTTCAGCTCTGTTGCAGGTTTTCTCCAACTTTTCATTCATACGTCACCTTCTAGGGGTGCCTTCTAGAGCCTCTCTGCCATGACAGGAGTCCCATCAGCTTCCATAACTCAGCCTAACCTCGCCGAGCAGTTCTTCCTATTTGACGGTTCAAACTGTCAAAGGGATCTTTCTTCCTTTAAGCTGAAATATGCCCAATTTCTGTCAAGTGAGTGGTCCAAATTCTACCTTCTGCAGCATCAAAGAACAGCTCTTCTCCCTCTTCCAGATGACAGACAGCCTTCAAATATTTTAAAACAGCTTTCGTTTTCTCTGGGAGAGAAATTCTCAGACTGTATCTAGTCCAACTCATACCTGAATAAAAGGGCCCTGGCAGTAAGGCCCAAAGTGACTTGAAACCTTGACTTGAAGCTTTCTAGTGATGAGAAACTCACTGCCTAAGGAAGTCACTAAATACATTCTGGCTCTTTAATCATTCCAAGGAATCTTTTTCCTCAATTTTGGAGCCATCAAGCATCCCTTATTCCATGATCAAGCACAGGGTCTAAAGTCCCTCCCCTCAAGAGCAGGCTCTGAATCAAGATGAGTTCTAATCAAACTCTAACACTCCAATGGAGAAGAGGCCTCAGATAGGCATATCTAAGACACATACTAAGCAAATACAAAGTAACTGTGAATTCAAAGGCACTGGAAGCTGAGAGGCCAGGAAAGGTCAGCTGAAGCAGTAGGGAATCCAAGAGGTGCCAGCCAGCAAGGCAGGAGAGCATGCCAGGTGGGGGGGAAGCCAGAACAAAGCACAAGCAGGCTCATATGGCTGGGCATGTGTGGCAGGAAGGGGCAGGATGGGGTCCTTGATGCTGGGGGGAAGGGGGGAGGCCCCTTTAAACAGAAGAAGCCTTGGACTGGCTCCTTTCTCCAACACCTACAGCTATCAGACTAAGGGCAATGTGCTACGCCCCTATGAGACTCAGTTTCCTGTAAAACAGGACAAAAATGCATACCTCCTACCTCTCCCACCCTCCCCCAAAGAGCTGCTAGAAGGAAAGGGCTGTGCAGACCACACAACACCAGAATGGTAAGGGGTTCCTCATGGCAGCCCCAGAGCTCTTCCCTAGACTCAGACCCTCTGAAAGCCTCTCCTGTCAAGGGGGCAGGAAAGAAGGCCTGGACAGTCAGAGACCCTGAATGAGAATCCTGGCCTGGGCTTCTACTGGCTGGAGGATTTGGGGTGAGTCACCCAAACTCCATGGACCTGGTTTTCTTAATTATCAAAGAAGTCAGCTGGATGAGATGATCTGAAAGATCCCTTCCAGCTCTAAATGCATGATTCTAGGCAGAGAGATGGCCCAGAGGATGATCAGACCCTGAATCAAGAAGATTTGCGTTCTACTCAAACCGAAACACTTTCTAGTTGTGTGGCTGTCTGCCTGTTTTCTCATCTGTAAAATGGGAGAAATAATAGCTCCTGAACCCCAAGATTCTTGGAAGGACCCAACGGGCAACATATGCGAAGCACCATCCAAATGTTGGCCATCATGAATTATGATGTCATTATCCTATGAGGCAAATGACAATTCCCTGGTGCCATGAGGGTAAATGAAGAATTCAGCCTAGAGAACCATATGGGGCTGGGAAAAACTAGAGCCCAAGAGAAGAAAAGATGGCAAATCTGAATAAGACAGCAAGAAACTAAGGCGCCTTTCTTTCTAGTCCAGCAGAGAAGCTCTTGGACAGTAAAAAGCTGCCATTTCTCCAGTGGAGGAAGCGGGAGGAAGCAGGGCAGGGCAGGAGGCCATGGTGCCAGGCAGGCTCTGGGAGCTCTGTCTGGCTGGAGAAGATGCTTCAGTATGAGGGAGCAGCGTGAATCCCTGAGAGGTCCACCTGAGAGCTGAATGTCTGGGCCCAGAGGGGGAGGGCAGTCCCTGGGATCTCTGAAAGACCAAGGCGGGGAGCCTTTCTGCCTGAGGGATTAAGGAGAGAGGCCCACTCCTGCTCTCTTTCCTGTGGTAGCAGAGCTTGGGGAAATAAAAGGTCCTGGGGTTAGTGCCGGTCTAGCAAGTGCTGCCCAAGTTCCCCCATGCCACCCGACTTTAAAGAGTGCCAGTCTTTGATGCCCCTGGCACTGCCCTCTGGGTTGAACACACTTCGCTCCAAGGAAGGCCACTTGGCTACCAGGAGCACCATCTCAAGTTCTTTGCCCCATCACCTTCCTGGCAGCCCTCCATGTCACCCACAGAAAGAAAGAATGAGGTCTAGCAGCTGGGACCACCTAGGCCAGCTCATAAGTGCCAAGGAAGGCCATCTCCCTATTTGGCAAAGATGTCAAATGAATTGAATATAGCACCTGTGGAGGCAGCACAGTCCAGGCTTGCTCAGCTCTAAAGCCCTGTGCCACAGCAAATGGGACTTGCCGTTTGCATATGAAGAAATGGAGGCCCACAGATGAGATGTAACAATGGTGGGGAAGAGTCAGGATTTGGGCCCGGCTGCTCTTGTAGTCCAGAAAGAAATGTCTGAGCTCCTGGGCCTCAATTTCCACATAAGTGTCAAGGAGGGGAGGGGAGCAGCTGGGTGGCTCAGTGGATTGAGAGCCCAGCCTAGAGACAGGAGGTCCTGCATTCAAGTCTGGCCTCAGACACTTCCCCGCTGTGTGAGCCTGGACAAGTCACTTAACCCCCATTGCCTAACTCTTCCCATTCTCCTGCCTTAGACCCAATACACAGTATTGATTCTAAGACGGAAGGTGAGGGTTTAAATTTTAAAAGGCAAGACTTGGAATAGATGACCCATTAGGTCCCCTGCCATCAATGCCCCTATGGCCCTGCTGGAGAAAATGCAGCTAAAAAGTACAAATCCAAAATGGATGGAGGCAACTTCCAGAATGAGTGGATAAGCCCTCATCGGGGGTCTTCCATATGGGCTGGACGACTGCAGATGGCATGGGTGGTAGAGGGGATCTTTGCTTGGGTCTGATGGCTCCTGAAGTTCTTCTAGCTCTGGGAATGTGCATGAATGTGGACATAAACACTGTTGCATGAAAAACAAAAGTTCATGTTTTCTGATTATAAAGCCAATACTCTCTTTTTTTTAAGCCCTTACCTTCTATCTTAGAACCAATACTGTGTATTGGCTCCAAGGCAGAAGAGTGGCAAGGGCTAGGCAATGGGGGTCAAGTGACTTGTCCAGGGTCACACAGCTGGGAAGTGTCTGAGGCCAGATTTGAACCCAATATTGTTCTTATCATGTCATGTTAGACATTTCCTCATGATACCCTGGATTTGATTTTCATGGTGGTGATTTAATTGAAGTCAACCAAAGAAGGTGTCTTCATTTTTTCTAAGGATGAAGATCATGCAAGTGTGCTGGAGAGCTAACTTCAGCTCAGGCCTGAAGACACCAAGCTAGAAATGCCACTAGACAAATGAATACATTTATGAATTAGTACCTGCTACAGAAAAGAGAAACGCCAAAGAGAACTCAATATAAAATGTCATTAACATGATTTTCAAGCAAACTAAACCTCTAGCTTTTGTTCCCAGGAGCACAGGGTCCCTGGAACAGGGTCTTATGAGGCACCAATTCTGTGTGGGATGAGATTCATATTCTCCATCACAGACAATTATTTTAGGAAAGTTCTTGTATGGAAAGTGTTTCAAGGAACTAAATATTCAGGATGAACTTGATAAGCAAAGAATCACTAAACAGACCATTTCTACTTTTCCACTGGATTCTCTACTTGGTTTTTATAGTTTATGTTGTCATATTTTATATTATTATTCTTTATTTACAGAAGGACACTGTATTTCAGGCACTGAAGTTATGTCTAGTAAAGTCCCTCAGTATAGTGTGAAGAACAGGCCTTCAATGTCTACCTGAAGAACTGAGTTCAAATACTGATTCTGCTCTTATTACAAAGATGGCTGTGGTCAGGTCCCTTCCTGTTGCTGGGCCTCACTTCTCTTACCTATAAAATAGGGGGTTAAAGAAGATGGCTTCTGAGGGCCATTCCAACTCTAGACCTAGGGTTCAATGGCTTTAAGTCCCCTTGCCTGCCTGACCCTCAGGTTCCCATATGATGACAGAAGATTTGGAAAGTACCTTCCAGTACTAAATTTATGATCCTAAGTCTATATTTCTCCTCTAAGTTAATTAATCTTCCCCGTGCAATCAAAATGCAATTATTAGTCAAATAATTTTGAAATTAAAAACTCAGGTAAATGTTTTACTTACACATTACGGCAAGGGATTGCCTTGAAAAAACCAATCTCATGTCCAGTAAAATGCGTTTCATTGCCACTAAAATCCTTACAGGTTATGTTGGGTGCTGGGTAACACGAAGCTAAGGGAAGAAAAAGCCAAGAAACAATTATCTTTTCTACAAGCAAACAGGCTCAGTAATGACACAATTTTACTCTAAAGTGCAGAGCAGGGCAAGTACTTCCCCCAAACAAGTGAAGAGTGCTAGGCTTCCAGTGATAATTTACTGATGAAAGGGGTACTCAGAGGTATTCACATGAGCAAACATTTATCAAGTACCTACTGTACACAAAGGGCTTAACTAACAAAGGGAATACCACAAGGTCTGGAATAGGGACAATAAGGAGGCCCCTGAAGTGGGCCCAGCAACTTGGATCCACACTACTCAAAATTAGAATTCTATAAAACACAATCACTGGATCCAGCCCAGTGGAAAGACAGAAGGCAACCACTTCATGGCATTCAGTATCACACTATTCCAGACCTAGCTGCAGGCCCTTCCTTCAAGGAGTTTACATTCCTTCTGCCAGGATGAAGGTTCTCAACTGGGGAAAGAAAAAACTTTGGGATGTGAATTGAACTAAGGGGGGTTGAAATGCTTTTGTTTTAAATGTACATTCTTATGTCAAAGGGGACTGACCCCAACTGGCTTTTTATCAATGCACCTATCATTAGTTTTGTTCCTTTTCCCTTTTATTTTCCTCTTATCCCCAAATTATTGTAATTTTCCTTTAAAAACTGTAATATTTGTATATACCTATAGTTCAAGTTATAAGTTAGTTATGTTTTCATGATCCATTGGGGAGGCTGGTCTCCCAAAGGATCATGGGGGGAGGGGATAGTTAGAATCTTTAACCCTAGAGACTACATTTCCCACAATCCCCTTTTCCTTTTCCTGCATCCCTGCATTTTGTGTGATTGTATTTAAGTGGCAGTAACTCCTCCCTCTTCCTTTTTTGGACCTGTGACTGGGCTAAAGTCAGGCAGTTATTTTGTTTTAGTTATTATTAATAAAACTTTATAAAATATGGTATTTAGTTATTGATTATTAATTTTAAAACCCACAGAAATATATGCAAGTTTAGTTATTAACACAAACTTTGTCTCCTTTGCTATCACTCTGCTACTGTCACTACAGAAAGAAAAGGAAGTCTAACAGGACTGTAGTATGTTTTGTATTTTTTTGTGTTTTATCAATAAATGGCCAGATCACTAGTGATAAAGACTCTCCCCGATTAGAGGCTGGTCTCTAGAAAACAAACAAACAGCTGACTGAGATCATAGAATCACAGACAAGGTCTCAGAGGTCATTTAGTCCAGCTTCATTTTACAGATGAAGGGCCCAAGGTTCAGGGAAGCATAAAGGGACTTGCTTTTAGGTCATAGAAACATACATCTAGAGCTAGAAGGGGTCTTAGATGTGATTTAATCCAATCTCCTTCTTTACGGATAAGGAAACTTCACTAAAGCTCTTAATTACCCAAGGTCACAGGAACAGTAACATAGCTGAGATTTGTGGAGGAAAGAAAAAGAAGTCTGCAGAAAAGGCTAGAAAAGCAGACTTGAGAGCTGTCACTCAAGGAGAACATTCTAATTAGAATGGGGATCAGAAAAGACTGTTGAGAAGGATCAGAACAACTTGAAAGAGGGGTCTCTTGGCTTGGGGACAGAAAGAAGGACAAAGTCCAGCTCTCTCTGATTTCTCTGCTGTGTTGCAGTGACTGAATTTCCAGACCTGTTAACCCATCTTTTAAATCTGAACTGTATTTCACCATCCTCCAACCTAGGAATTATTCTAGTGTTAGGGAAACCCCAAACCCTCTTTCCTTCCATTTCCTTATCTTTCCCTTTTTCCCAATAAACCCTTAACTTAATCTTAGAGAAGAGAAATAGTATTTTATTTGAACTCACCTTGAATTGATTAGAGAAATCAACAGAGGCATCAACAGGAAGGGCAGGGAAGAAGGGAGGGACAAGGAGGGAGGAAAATCAGGGAGGGTAAAGGGAGGAAGGGAGGAGATTGGCAGATCTGATCTTTAGTTATCATTTATCACTCAAATAATCTTTATTACAGATTCCAACCCAGATTTGCTGCCCCCAATCCAGGGCCCTTTTCATCCCTCCACACTTTCCTTTTATTATTGGTATTATATCCAAAGAAGAGCCGGGCAGGGCTGGAAAGTGGCATATATACAATACAAAAAAATATATACAAAATAATGCAGTCACAAGGGACAAAGTGCTAATAATGGGAAAAAAGGCAAAGAGGTAGATGGCAGCAGTATCTGAATTAGGCAGAAACTAGTGAAATGAGAATTAGGAGAAGATTCAGTTCAATAACTATTTCTTAAGAAGTGACTAAACGGGTAACTTTTAAATACAAAAATGAAGAGTCTGCCTTCAAGGAATCTATATTCTACCAAGGAAAAGCACCATGTGCACCAATAAATCTGGACAAAATGTTATACAATGTAAATACAAAGACAGAAGAGGGGAGAAAGGAGAAAATGCAATGCCTAGGTAAATGAAGTACTGGAGAGAAGTTGGGAGATTTTTAGGAATGGAGTTTCTGCTGAAACTCAAAAAAATGATGGTAGCAGACTGAGAAAGAGAAACTAAGAAGAATCTGGGCAGTTAGCTGGCAGGTGTGAATGAGGAAAGGAGGGGAAGCCAAGTTCCAATCTCCAATCTACCCTTTGCTCCTCTGGGACTCTAGGCATCTCTTCACCTTTCAACGCCTTCATTTTGCTCATCCACAAAACAGGAGGGCTAGGTTAGATGAGCTTTAGAAGTCTCTTTTGGTTCAAAAATTACAAACTGCTGTTAAATTCTTACTTATAGTGACCAAGCTGGAGAGACAGATAAAAAGTGAACAGGTTCTATCGAAGCTTGGCTGATTCTAGAAAAATATCTTGACTCTAGCCTAGGCCTAGACCAGGGCAACCCCCACTTCGTTATCAAAGAAGCTACTATTTGCTTGTTTGTTTAAAAGAAAACTAAAGCAAAAGTTCAATGCCAGTGACTTTTATGGAGGCCTTAATAAAAATGGCAGCTAGGTGGCACAGCAGCAGATGGAGTGCCCAAGTGAGTTCGAAAAGACTCCTCTCCTCGAGTTCAAATCTAGCCTCACACTTACTAGCTGGGTGACCCTGGGGAAGTCACTTAACTCTGCCTCGACTTCCCCATCTATCAAATGAGCTGAAGAGGGAGAGGGCAAACAAGGCCAGGTTCTCTTCCTGACTTTACCTGATACCATACAGTGGAACAGTAGGAAGTCTAGGACTGCTGACACTGAACTTCAGCTCTTTTCTTAGCCACTTAAGAGAAAAGCATTAAATACTCTTCTGTTTAGGCACTATGCTAAAGTCCTCAGTCTGCTACCATCATTCTCTTGAGTTTCAGCAGAAACTCCATTCCTAAAAACCTCCCAACTTCTCTCCAGTGCTTCATTTACCCAGAACCACTTGTGGCAGAACCAATCAGGCTTCAATAAAACCTGTATTTTCTTTCTGCAGGCTCCTACAGGTTGCTTACTAAAATTTAGAAAGAACTGATAGGGGGCAGCAAGGTGACTCAGTGGATTGAGAGCCAGGCCCAAAGATAGGAGGTCCTGGGTTCAAAACTGGCCCTAAACACTGCCCAGCTGTGTGATCCTAGACAAATCACTTAACCCCCATTGCCGAACCTTTACCACTCTTCTGCCTTAAAACCAATACACAGTATTGATTCTAAAATGAAAGGTGAGGGTTTAAAAAAAGAGACAAAGGACTGATTTGTGCAGCTTGAAATCTTAAGAGCTAGAAGATACTGTAAAGCTCATCTAACCCAAACCTCTTTTTTTTTGCAAACTCAAGGCCTAGAAAGGTGAAAAGATGCCCAGAATCTCAGTGGAACAAAGAAGAGGGTGAGGATTTGAACCCTAGCTTCCCCTCCCCTCCCTCCACCAAAGATACTGGAAGAAAATCCCAAATGGGTCAATACACACAAATGAACAACAGAAATGTAAAACAAAAATAAATCAATACAATTTCTAGCAAAAAGGCTCGGGTCCTAACTAGAGACCATTAATACCTGACTATGGCAAAGTCATTCTCAGACTCAGATTTCTCATCTGCCAAATGTAGAGGAAGACAGCTGTTGAGTGATGAGTATGTAAAATCTAAACTGAGTATAAGTGTGAATGTTATCCACAGTATTGATTCAGTCATATGCTTAGAACTGGGCCCAGGGCTTTAGAGGCTGAATGTCTCACTAATCCAAGTCACAAGGAGAGGAGACAACTCGTGGGTAAACAGTTTGAGGAATCTGCTAAGCTTAGTCAACCAAATGGGAGCTTCCTCAAACTGCGGCAAGCTGGGCTCAAATAACAGTCCACCAGCTCAGACCCAAGGACCTTCCTCTGCCACTTTCCTGGAGACTTGGCCAAGGCTTTTGCTCCCCCAGCAAAGACCACAGCACATCCACACCTCCAAAGGCAGGGCACACTCTACAGTTGCTTAGAAGCAAATACTGTAAATGGTTTAAGAATATTTGCATCAAAGGAGAAATGACAATGTTGATTTGTGTTCAGCCATTTTAGACACTTTGTGACCCCATATGTGGTTTTCATGGCAAAGATACAGGAGAGGTTTCCCATCTCCTTTTTTAGCTCATTTTAGATATGAAACTGAGGCAATGAGTTCATTGACTTGCCCAGGGTCACAGCTAAAGTGTCTGAGGCTGGATTTGAACTCAGAGCTTCCTGAAGCCATAATATCCTACAATCTTATCCTAAACAAATTCCAAACTGAATTTTAGCTTTTCTCTTAAGTTTGTGATAAGAGCCTGAACTAGGAGTCAGCAGTTTTGGACTTCCTTCTGTTTCACTGTATATCAGGGAAAGTTGTTTAACTTTTACCTCCCTTGATCTTTGCCATCTCCAAAAAGGAACTAGCTGGTCCAAAAACCCGATTCTGTTATTCCAAGGATCTCCATTGTTACTGATCAGGAAATAGCTAAATCAGATCTAAAGAATGGTCTGATTAGGGTGGAATAGTTTAAAAATTCACAATACAGCATGACTACAAAGAGGAAAATTCCAGGTGATCACCTCCTTCTAGATTCTCTGTCCTCTCTGGGTTTTCAGGGTTCTTTTCTCTCCTGGTCTCCTATCTTTATGTCCATTTTCTCTGTCTCCTTGAGTGCTTTTTTATCCATGTTACATGGGTGGGGACACACCAGGTCATGGGACCTCTTCTCTTTTCCCCCTGCAACACTTGGAGACCTCATCTACTCCCACAGGTTTCTTATCTCCATGCAGACAACTCCTAGACCTCTATATCCAGCCCTAGTCTCTCCTGAGTTCCAGGTCCACATCACCAGCTCTCTTTGGGGCATCCCTGATATCTCAAACTCGACATGTTTAAAGCAGAATTCATTATCTTTCCCCAAAAAACCTCATTGAGGGTATTACTATCCTCCCAGGTACGAAGTTTGGGTCATCCTCAACTCTTCACTATCACTCATCCCTCACATTCAATCCACTGTCAAATCTTTTCATGGGATAATGCTTAATAAATGATTATTGAATAGATGCAAGAAAAAAGAAATGTCATTGTAGCATTTGTTGAAAGATAAACAGAAAGAGGTAAAGGAGACACATATAAGCAGTATAGCTCTAAAATGAAGATATAAATTTTATCATTTTGAAAATGTGAGCTGTATTTTATAGAGAAACTGGGTGTTGTATCTAATCCTTTTTTGTTTTTCTATGTATATGGAAATAGATGATGTTTGTCAAGTCAATAAAAAAATTACTTTAAAAAGGAAATAAGTCCATATTGATAAGACTATGAAAATATCACATTCAAGATCTCCCTTGGTCTACACTAGGATTTCATCACCCATCCATAAAGTTGAGATATTCATCTGGTTGGAATTATAGTGGGATGGATCCCAGGATGTCAGTTTATATGGTTGGAGAAGGTCTGGCACAGAGGGAAAGAACAATGAGACAGCCCTAGGACTGGCTTTATCCAGATCAAGCCTAGTCTTACTCAGTAAAGTGGTAAAGACAGGACTCTACAAGCACTAGATAAATGGCAAGAAAAGTCTGATTTGTTTAGGTGGGGTTTTTGATCTTGTTCTGCTTCAACATCCAAGACAAAATTTCTACTGAAAAACAAAAACTAGAGGTAAATTAAGTTCAAGAACCTGACCATATTTTTTAAAAAATAACTCTTCTACCAAAGGACCAGTGTGAAGTTGTTTCTTCAACTATAAAATGAGAAGAGTGGATGAGAGGGTCTTTGAGGTCCCTTCTAGCTCTGAAATTCTCTGGTTCTATAAATTCCCCAGAGCAAAGTACTCTCAAGAAGCTGAGCCCTATCAGGTCAAAAGGAAACCTAATGTGTCTGAGGGGTAGACTTGGAGGATTACAATCTGCTTTCATTGATAGGCCCAAGGGTATCTTAGAGGCAGACCTATCATTTGTAAGTATAAGGTGAGCACTTAAGAATTCAGAAATGGCAACTGCTACAAATCAGAGCTTGATTTGTTCTGTTGATTAGGTTGACCCAGAAGTGTTCATAATGCAGATTAAACTAAAAAGGTGTGTGCATGTCCCCAATCTCCCAGCCTTGGTAAATATTTACCAGTTCACCCTGCATTGCTCTATAATATATGAGCTGAAGAAGAAGGCAAGAGAAGGCTCAGGGAATTAAGTCATCACCAACATGGTGACTACAGGATAAAATGAATGGTAACAGTAATAACAATTACTACATTCATATAGTGCTCTAAGGTTTGCAAAAAGCTTTACCCTTTTGATTTTCACAATACCCATCTAGGTCTAAACACAAAATAGTCCCTCTAAAGGGATCACTTCAACCTTTAAGTGACTTATACAAATTGTTAAAGTGGCTTAGAACCTAATTCTTAGAATTCACAACTGGCTTTTCATATACAGATATATATGCATCCCTAGGGGAAAAAATAAGGGAGGGAGGGAGGGAATAGGGACCTTAAAGATTCCATCAATGAATCTTGTATATCTGGGTTTTAATGCTCAGAGGCAAAGCTCCTTAAAATCTATCATCCAGAACTAAAAAAAAAAAATCTCTAATTCAATGGATGGTAAAGAAGATGACAGTGTGAGGCCTGGAAGAAGAGTGTCAAAGGCAGTATTGATAAAAATGAACAAAACATCTTTATTTGAACTGAAAGATATGAAGAAAAACATTCACAGTAAAATTTTTTTATGCAATAACATTTTTTTCAGAGTACACACCTTCATATTGTTTTCATTTGAAAGTGATCTCATTTTAGGGGTTGAGTCTGGCTTCAGTCTAAATGATCATCTGCATTACAAGCTACTCCAATGTGGGGCCTAGGTACACTCTAGACAACATCACAGAGTGCTAAGAACATAAGAGGAGCTCAAGAAATACTTGTAGAGAGGCAACTAGGTGGTTCCGCAGATAAAGAGCCAGGCCTGCAGCTGGGAGATTCTGGGTTCAAATCTGGCCTCAGATACTACCCAGCTGAAGCAGTGATTTCTTCTAGGAGATTGTATGCTTGCTTGTAGTGTCATGTGCCAAAGAAACTGATTCAGGGCCTCAGAGAAAATGAGCATTCAGCCATGCTAGCCACAGCCAGTGATGGGATTCTGCTGAGTGACAGCAGAAATGAAGGAGAGACATGAAGCCTACCCAGGATGGGAAGGGTCTTGCCATGAGGTAATCTTCATCTTCAGGGTCCCAGAATGTAGCATCTGATATGACTTGATGTCTTCCCTGATGTTATTTCAATTACTCTATTATTCATCCTTCTAATGTCCTTGTAAGCTGTGGCACCACCATTCCTTTGGTACTATGTCCCACTTTAATTACTTCCTCACAGAGGCATATAGATGGCTCAGTGGATAAAGCACCAGGACTGGAGTTGCAAGAACCTGGGTTTAAATCTGGCCTCAGACACTTCCTAGCCATATAACCCTGGGCAAGTCACTTATTCCCAATTGCCTTGCCCTTAGTCTTCTGCCTTAGAATCTATATTTAATATTGATTCTAAGATAGAAGGTAAGGGTTTAAAATAAGTAACTTCCTCACAATTCAAAACTAGACTCCTTCTGCCCATTCACTATCCCAGGTCTTTGCCCAGAGCATCCTCACTGAAGACTGTCTATTGATATCCTTTTCAAGACCCAGTTTAAAAAGGAACACCCTTCTTTGACCAGGCCCTGGCACTTTAACCTGAACTATCTAACTGTGCAAACAATTTGCTGCTTTGTTGAGCCTCATGAGCAAGATCTGCAGTTATGTGACCTATGAAATGGAGGACTGGACTTTTTCTCTGCCTCACAATTTTTCAAAACTCCCCTTTATTCCATGTATAAGCAAAAAAGGAAAGTCATCAAAGCTATATTTATTAAGCCTAGACATTAAGAAATCTAAGATAAACTGATGAATTAATAGCATAAATGGCTAATCCTTAGTATTCTCATTCAGAATCCCCACCTTCACCAGCCTCTGGTAAAGTAGCACAATGGCCCCACAGGCGTGTACTCTATGATCTCCTCCTAACTTCCTTGCTCCTGCTACAGTGGGGGGGAGGAGGGAAAGAGAAGCACCTTCTGTCATCCCAGAACAACTCTGTGCCACCACACACCCATACACATCCCTCCAATAAGGAGAAGCATGAGTTGACATCATAGCAATTAAAGAGAAAGCTAGATCAGGGTGCTAGCATGTGGAGGGGATGCAACGGGCCTAAAGGAAAGAAGACTCATCTTTACCAATACCTCCTCAAAAGAAGTCACTTGAGGTAGGAAAGAAAGTCAGGGAAAAGTAAATCTCCCTCTATGAGAGGACCCGAGGACACTGAGATAGTTTTGAGGAACTGTCAGATGGATCCATCAACAAAAGTGAAGGAAACCAAAGGAAATACAAGAAAAAATGACTGAAATTATCAAAGACCTCATGAGGAAGAAAATCTAATTAAAAACTTTTAGTCCAAGCAAAGAACTCAACAGGCAACACATTAAAACAGAAGGCAAATGGTCTCTAGGACATCTAAAAGAGCCCAAAGGAATCTGAATAATTCTTGCAAGATAAAGGAAAAGGAATTAATACTTGAAGAGGCAGAGGCCTCCCTAGATTTCTAGAAGGGTTTGAAACCCTAGTAGGATGTTCATGAATGGTTCAAGGAGAAGTAAAACAATAAAAGTAAAATTTATTATCTACATAACATTGATGCTGGATAGGAGGAAAAACCTGAATCCAAGTCTCTCCAAAGAAATGAAAGAATTGTTTGAGAATAAAATGGAAGGGGGGGAGGAAAAGAAGAAAACTGAAAGCCAAGAGCATTAAAAGACATGGCAGGACACATAGGAACAACTTAAGGATCATAAACCTCCCAGAACAGAAGTCAAAAAATCTGAATGCTATATAAATGCAAGAAATCACATAAGACAACTGACCCAAACCTCAATCCACACATCACCTCCAGGAAAAAATCCTTGTGCTACAAATGCAAGATATGTAATATCAATAATAGCTGGCACTTATATAGCACTTAAGGTTTACAAAGTGGAAGATGGGAAAAAGGGAGGAAGGAAAGAAAGGAACACTTATTGAACGCTGATTATGTGCCAGGCTCTCTGCTAAGTATTTTACAAGCACTGTTTCATTTGATCCTCACAATAACCCTCCAGGCTGGTGTTATTATCACTATTCTATAGGTGAGAAGACTGGGTTGGACAGTCATTAGGTAACTTGCCCAGTCACACATCTCCTAAGTGTCTGACAGTGGATTTGAACACAATCGTTCTGCCTCCAAGACAAGTCAGTATTCTATCCTTCCAGCACCTGCCTGTTAAACGTAACCACACAAAGAAGTTAAATTTCAGGCTTTTGATGACAAACCACAAATTCTAAAAGCAAGCAGGAGAAACTTTTAAATATAAAGAAAAGAAAATCTGAATAACATTCTACACCCACCAGAGACTATAGAACAGAAGAGAATGTTTTCCAAAAACAAAGGAACTCAAGATGCAACCCAAGGTTGGACCATGAAGAGCATAATCATCAATGAAAAAAGATAAATATTCAATAAAAGTCTAGTAACCCTCCCTGATACAAAAAATAAAAATAAAAAATTACATGAGTTTTACAAGTCAGCCAAATGAAAAAGAATAGCACCCAATGAAATCAAAGGAATAAACTCCCCCATAAAAATGGGGGAAAACTAGAAAGACAAAGACACCTATGAAGTTAAAACAAAAAATAACAGAGTACACAGATTTCTTTCTAAAAATACTAAGGAAAGAAACCAGAGCTTAAATGAAGAACTAGTCATGGAAGAACAGATCTGGTAACTGTTGTCCTCCATACAAAGAACCAAAACGGCATCACAGTACAGTGTGTCCCACTGTTGTTGCCCAGATCGATGCCAGCTCAGAAGGTTCTCCCACAGGTGAGGCACATATAACCCTCATGAACATCTGAGATAGATTTGTGTCTACATTTGTGCATCTTACATTTCTCTTAAGCAACTTCAATTCTGCCTTTCTCATAGCGACAGTGCCTTCTTGGACATGGACACACCATGCTGGAGGGTCCTGTGCCAGGGTCTGCCATATCTCACAATCCACACCAAAGCTCTGCAGAGACCTTGAGAGTGTCCTTGAATTATTTCTTCTATCCTCTTGTGTGAGTTCTCCATAAAATAATCTTTTAAACAAATGAACATCTGGCATCAGAACAACTCGGGCAGCCCGTCAGGGTTGAGCTCTCTGCAGTAGTCTGAATGCTTGGCAGGTCAGCCTGAGAGAGAGAACCTGAGTATTCAGTACTTCTCTTGCCCAGTGATCTTCAGAATCTTCCCAAGACAATTCCAATGGAAGCAATTCAGTCTCCTGGCTTGGCACTGGTAAACTGTGCAGGTTTCACTGGCATACAAGGAGATCAGCACAGTGGCTCAGTAAATTTTCAGTTTGGTAGGCAGTCTAATACCTCTTCTCTCCCAACACTTTCCTTTGGAGTCTCCCAGTGAGCTAGTTATGGCTAAAATACTTAGCAGAGAGCCAGGCCAGTCAACCTGGTTATCTATGTGGACATCCCTGGAAAGCATATTGCCAAAGTAAGTGAACTTAACTGTGGCATTCAAAAATTTTCCACTAGCTATAACCTTAGACTCTACATAAAGATGGTGGAGAGCTGAATAGTAGAGAATCTCAGTTTTCTTGATGTTAATTATCAGGCCAAAATTAGCACAAGCATCAGAGAATCAATCCATCCTCTGCTGCATCTCAGTCCGATGCTGCATTGAGTGCATAACCATCTTTTGTGCACCAACTCTCAGGAAAGAGGGCCTATGGGAGTGTGAATTTCGAAACTACTCCACCCTATTCAGACCATTCTTTAGAAGATGGGATTTAGCTATTTCCTGATCAGTGACTGTGGAGATGCTTGGAATGGCAAAGTCGGTCTTGGAGACTTCAGTCTCCACCCTGCTCAGGGTAGCAAGATTGGGAAGGGCTGCAGCAAAAAGATTTGATTGTTTGGGAATGTGGCCTTCAACAGACATGTGCAAAGTGGGGAGGGACCTCTGGGCGGTCCTGGGTCAAGCTGGAGCCACCATTGGCACATGTGAGAGGCAGGAATTGAGGTGGGGAACAGCCTCTGGAGTTCTCAGGACTTCCTGTGAGGAGGGGAGAGTCAGTTGGAGGCTGGTGCTTGGAATTGAAGGAGCCCACAGACTGTTTTTCTCCAGTTTGGTCATGTGAGTAATAAGGACTGATCTCTTTCCTTGCCTTGGCTACCCAGGGCCTTGGGCCCGCTTTGGCTCATCCTGAGCAGAGTGGGTATTTAAACCCTCTTTCCTTCTCTCCCCTTTCCTTCTCTCTCCCTCTAATACTTTCTTCCTCCTGTTTGTAATTAAAACACCATAAGAAAAAAGTTGGCACCTGACTTGAGTGTTTCATTTAGGAATTACATAGCTGAATTCCTTGGCAACCTTAAATTAATATATATGTCTTTAAAGTGATTTCAATATCACAGGAGAAAGGATGAGGTGACAGAGGGTAGGAGGTATGGAGGTTAAAACAGTTAAAAAGAAGGGGGGGGGATCTCAATTCAATAAAGTATCTCACTGATGACAGTGCTATGGAGACAGAGAGATGTAATAGGTCAAGAAATGTAAACCTTTTTTTGGTTCAGTTGTTTCAATCATAGCTGACTCTTCATGACATTTTGGCTTTTCTTGGCAAAGATACTAGAGCAGTTTGCTATTGCCTTCACCAGCTCATTTTATAAATGAGGAAACTGAAGCAAACAGAGTAAAGTGACTTGCCCAGGGTCACATAGGTAATCAGATTGGATTTAAAATAAGAAAGATAAGTCCTCCTGGTGCCAGGTCCAATACTCTATCCACTGTGCCACCTAGGTGTCCCAGTATCTTGCCTCAAATGAAACAAAATGAGAGCTCCTAATGGCAATTGACATCCAGAAGGCTAGGATAGATCCAGAGATTTCCCATGGCAAGTGGACAGAAAAAATATCATGAGGTCAGGGGATAGTAATTCACTAAATATTCAGAAACACAGGAAAATATCTATCCTAGGGCAACATATCTATCCTTTCTATCTCTTATAGGAATTCTAAGAGTGAGGAACAAGAGGAAAAGAAGGGAAGAGGGGGCAAGATCCTCAAAGTAATAACATTGAAATTGTTTCAAATAGATAACTCAAAATGAGTATCTGAAAAGCTTTAATTCCCAGAGGAATGGAGACTGTAAAAGAAACAAATCTACATATAAATCAAGGAATAAAAATCTAAAACAGAAAGAGAACCAAGAAGATAAAATCTTTTTAGAAAAGGTACGGAAAATGAAAAAAAAAAATAAAAAAAAACAAGCAAAAGGCATTGAAGAGGCAAACACAGGAATTATACTTAACTGAAAAGGAAAAAAGAGGGAAAGTATTAGGAGGTTAGAAGAGAATTTTCTAGATTTAAAATAGGGAAACCTCATTTCAAAATTGTGATCTGCCCCACACAATCAGGCTGACTTTGGGAAAAAAAGATCTCAGTGTGTTCATCTGTGAAGTTAAGAGGACTGAACCAGGTGACCTTTTTAGACCTACCTCCTCCAGGAAGCCTTCCCCAGTCCCCTCAGAGAGACATGAACTTTGCTTCCCTCCAGCCTGCTGGAGGTACTGATTTGTACCTCCAATGCACAAAATGTTCCACATTATATTAGCTGTTATCCTCATATCAAATTCAAATACAAAGGAATTGTGCCTTATACAATTTTAAATTTCTCCCTGGCTACATATTATCAGTGATCTGTACAAAGAAGGAGCTTAATGTTTGTAAAACTGAATTTACATATCTAAGGCAAAGGTAAATATGGACCTAGCTCTTGACACAATTAATAATGTTTTAAAGTTTTAATGACCATTTATGTCCACCAGTGACTAGTGAATTCATGCTTGATTGAACAGGATTCTTCTGTACTAACATAAACAGTTTATCTACATTAAAGACTCTTTTAACACATCAAAAAAAATGTAAATAATTAGGCTTCAGGAAAAGGACTTAACATAAGCAGAATCTATCTTATTAGTTAATAGACATGATATAATTTGTATACAATGGGCCACAGAAATCGGGATCACCTAGTCCAAAGCAAAAATCTCACCCATGAATTCTCCTAGGAGTGTCCTCTGGTCTCTATTCTCTTGGAAGAGTTCTTAAATGAACTGTCTCCTAAGGCAGTCCATTTTTCACTTCTGGATAGCTCAAAAAATTCAGTTTTAGGTTATTGAAATGACATCAGGCTCCTTATAACTTCTACCCAGTGGCCCAAACTCTGCCCTGCAGAGTTAAGAACCACTCCAATCTCTCCCCCTCATGACAAATACTTGAGTAATCATGTCCCCATTAAGTCTTCTCTTGCCCAAGCTAAATTTGCCTGGATCTCTGCACCACACCCTCCCAAGGCATGGATCAGTGTTCCTTCACCATCCTAACAACCCCTCTGAATACGCTTTTTTTTTTTTTAATTCTTCAGTTCCTTGATAATACATGCTTCTTGGCATCTTACCATGAGCTGTGTAATTTGTACAGTTAACAGGTTCTTGGGTGGCCTCATTGATTTCAGGATCTTTACAAAAATATGTTGGAAGAGTTAAGGAAAACTTTGAATTGCACTTCAATACAAAGTACCATCATATTAATAATAAATTTATAATACACCACAAACACACAAGACTGAGAAAATGAAAGAAATTTTGAACCAATCAAAAAACCAAAAGTACATGGGCACAAATATCACCGTTAATAACCCTAAACATCTAACCCTTAACTTAATGTGAGATAAAATAAGGGTGATGAATGAAACAATGTAGAAATCTAATAGCAAAAACCTGAGTTTCAGGATACAGAACATTAAATTCCTGAGTTTTTTCTTCTTTATTATTATTTTCTTCTTCTTGGGGGGGGAGGGAAGTAGGGGGGCTGAGGGAGAAGAGGAAAACTTGATCTGGCAGGACTCCGGGCCATGAACAGCATGACCTCCAGGCCCACAGTCAGAAGTTTCTTAATCTCTGTTGGAGTTCATTCGTCACCTTTGACAGCAGTACCAGAGGCTTGCTGGGTCCTTTCCCCACATGGAAACAAAGACTCTCAACCTCTGCTATCCAGCCCAACTCCCCAAAGCACCCCTCCCTGCCCTATTTTCTGTAGCAGCTCTGCAAATATACACTTCCTGGCTGGCTGATAAGCCTGTTTCCTTGCATGGACAAATGAGAGAATAGGACTTTTATATGTCTCATAGCTCCCTATCAAAATGCAAGCTCCCTGAGGACAGGCCCATTTCCCATCTAACCTTGTAGCTCCCCAGTACATAATATGGATTACTCTGTAGTCAAGTGACAAAGCATCAATATTAGATCCTAAATCCAATTCAACTTATCGAAAGAATTTTAATGACAGACAAGTGGAAGAAGGAAGATAGAAACCTCAGTTAAGACAAGAACTGGAGGTTCCTAGCCCAGCTGGGGCATATGAGAAATACACAGAGAATTCCTCACTCCACTACAAAGAGTATATCCCCACCTCCTTAGTGACCACTTCATGAACTAGCTAGCAGCTAGCTTCTGGCCAGATGTCCACAGCTTGGTCCCTAGATGACAGACCCAATAGGGCAGGTCCTAATCAATCCTTTTCCACCTTCCTAAAACTTGCTAGAGCATTTGGCCTCTTAGCCTGCTTGCCTTTGAAAACCCAGTGGCCTCCGCACAGCATAGAGGCATCAGAGTAAAACTTAAATGGAAGATGACACAGACAGACTAGAAACTCTATTGTTCAATAGCTTTGGCAGCACTAAAGACACAAGCTTAAGGCACACTGATTTTGGACAGCACTGACTTAGAAATGTTGGTCTAATTTTACTGAATGAGAGGAAAAGTTGAAGGGAAGATCAGAGTTGAGAACCAGAAAGAACAACAAAGATCACTATTTCAGTTATAGAATTGGATTTGAAAGGGACAAAGGGGACCCTAGAGCACAATCCTCTCATTTCACTAAAGAAGAAACAGGCCAGGGAAAGTTGAGTGACTTGCTTAATGTCATGCAGCTAGCAAATCAGTAGAGCTGGGATTTGTATCTAGGCTTCTGCCTTTCCATTCTCTCTCCTACCTCAATGAAAGTCACTCATCTTCCCACCACAGATTTTCCCTCTATAAAGTGAGGATTTGGCTGCAGAATCTCCAAGGTTCATTTCTACTCTAAATCGTTTGCCCCCACCTTTTTGTTATAAGCTTCCTCCCAGCTCTGACATTCTATGTCCTAAGATTCCTCCCCGCTCTAACATTCTGTGTTCTAAGGTCCCCCCCAGTTCTGACATTCTGTGCTCTAAGGTGCCTCCTAGTTCGGACATTCTACTTCCTAAGGTCCCTCCCAGCTCTGACATTCTATGCTCTAATGTCCCTCCTAGCTCTGACATTCTATGTTCTAAGGTTGATTCTAACTCTGATGTTCGATGTCCTAAAGCTGCTTCCAGCTTGGACATTCTATGTCCTAAAGACACACCAAGCTCAGACATTCTATGTCCTAAGGTCCCTCCTAGCTCTGACATTCTATACCCTAGGGTCACTCCCAGTTCTGACATTCTATGTCCTAAGGTCCTTCCTAACTCAGACATTCTATGTGCTAGTGTCCCTCCCAGCCCCAACATTCTATATCCTAAGATCGTTCCCAAATGTGACATTCTACGTCCTAAAGTCATTCCCAACTCTGACATCCTATGTCCTAAAGTCACTCCCAGCTGGGACATTCTATATTCTAAGGTTGCTCCCAGCTGTGACATTCTAGATCCCAAGGTCCCACCCAGTACTGGCATTCTTCGTCCCAAGGCTGCTTCTAACTCTGACATTCTGTGTCCTAAGGTGGCACCTAACTCGGACATCCTGTGTCCTAAGGTGGCTCCCAGCTCAGACACTCTGTGTGCTAAGGTCACTTCTAGCTCAGACATTCTGTGTGCTAAGGTCACTTCTAGCTCTGACATTCTATGCTCTAAGGCTACTTCCATCTCTGACATTCTATGTCCCAGGACCCCTCCCAGTTCTGACATTCTATGTTCTAAGGATCCTCCCAGAGCTGACATTCTATGTCCTAAGGTGGATCCCAGCTCTGCCATTCTGTGTTCTAAGGATGCTCCCAACTCTGCCATTCTATGTTCTAGGGTCCCTCCCAGCTCTGACATTCTATGTTCTAAGGCTCCTCCCAGCTCTGAAATTCTCTGTTCTAAGGTCCCTCCCAGCTCCACCATTCTATGTCCTAAGGTTGTTCCCAGCTCTACCAATCTACGTTCTAAAGTTGCTCCAAGCTCTGCCATTCTATGTCCTAGGGCTCCTCCCAATCCTGACATTCTACGTCCCGATACCCGCTCTAGCTCTAATATTCTGTGTCCTAAGACCCCCTCCAGTTCTGACATTTTATGTTCTAAGGTGCCTCCTAACTCAGTTATTCTGTGTTCTAAAGTCTCTTCCAGCTCTAACATCCTGTGTTCTAAGGTCTCTTCTAGCTCAGACATTCTGTGTTCTAAAGTCCTTTCAAGCTCAGACATTCTGTGTCCTAAGGACCCTCCTAGTTCAGATAGCCGGTGTCTTAAGATCCCTCCTAGTTCCGACATTCTGTGTTCTAGAGACCCTTCCAGCTCTGACATTTTGTGTTCTAAGGTCCCTTCAAGTTCTGACATTCTGTGTCCTAAAGTGTCCTTCAGCTCTGACATGATGATTTCTAGGATTCCCCCCAACTCCGACACTCTGTGTCCTATGGTGCCCCTGAGCTCTGACAGCCGACATTCTAAGGTCCCTTCCAGCTCCAAGTTTCTGTACTGTAAGGTGACTCCAAGCTCTGACATTCTGTATTCTAGATTCCCTACCAACTCTGAAGTCCTATGCAGTGATAGCCTGTGTCCTAGGTTCCCTCCCAACTCTGATACTCTGTGTTTTAAGGTCCATACCAGCTCTGATATTCGGTGTTCTAGGGTCCCTTCCAGCTCTGAAGTTCTATGCCCCAAGGTTCCTCCTAGCTCTGACATCCTATGTTCTAGGGTCCCTCCCAGCTCTGACATCCTATGTTCCAAAGTTCCTCTCAACTCTGAAATTCTATGTTCCAAGGTATATCCCGGCTCTGACATTCTGTGTTCTAGATTCACATTTAACTCTTAAATCTTGGGTTTTGACTTTAGATTTTCTGGATTCCCTCCTAGTGCTGATGCTATGTTCTGGTGGTTCCTTAAAGATTCCCCTTCCTACCCTGATGTTTGAGGGTCCTCTCCCAGGGAAGTTCTACATTTTGGTGTTGCCTTCTAACTTTGATATTATATTTTAGGCTCCCTCCCAGCACTAATGTGCTGTATTCTAGAATCCTAGTTCTGACACTGGCATTCTAGGTTAGCCATCCAGGACCAAAGTTCAATAGTTTAAGGTCCCCCCACCAAGCAGATATGTTCTTAGTTCTAGGCTCCCCTCCCAGTGCTTGACTCTTATATTGTGGATTCCCCTCCCAGCACTGAAATTCTATAGCCTAGGCCCCAAGGGCTACTGATAATTGTTATTCTATGATTCCCTTCCTGTGTTCTATGCTCCTCTTTCCCAGTGCTGGCAAGCCTAAATTCTATGCTCCCCCTCCCAAGGCTGGTGGGCCTGGGTTCTAGACCCTTCCCAACACCCACGAGTGGGCCTAGGTTCTAAGTTCCCCCTCCCAGGGCTTCCGGGTCTGAGTTCTAGACCCCCCAATCGCACAGGTGGGTCTAGGTTCTAAACTCCCTCCCAGAGCCGTTGGGACCTGGGTTCTAGAACCCCCGGGTGGGTCTGGATTCTATACTTCCCACGGGTGGGCAGAGGTTCTAGACCCCTCCCCGGGCAGCTGGTCCTAGGCTCCAGACCTGCAAATCCCCTTACAGGGAGTTCTAAGTCCCAGACCCCACCGCCACCCCGGGTTCTAGGTTCCGGGTTGTAATGTTTTCGGTGCTGCGGGTCCCCTCCACCGCGCCCCCGCCTCTACAGAGGATATTGTCCCACTCTCAGGTCCTCGCACTTGACCGTCTCGTCGCCCCCCGCGGCAGCGGCCGCTGCCCCCCACGGTCCCGCGCTCACGGTCACAGACAGGAGCCATAGGACGCCCAGCAACCCCGGGGCGGCAGCGGCCGCGGCCTCCAGGGCCGCCATGGTGGAATGGCGGCGTCACCCGTGACGCCCTTCCGCTTCCTCTCCCTCTTCCGTTTGGCCCGGTTTGCAGCTGCGCGAGAGCAAGGGACTTGGAAGGGTCTTAAAGGGACCGCGGCCCCAGAGAACAGGAGAAAGGCGGTGCCTGGGCGGGACTGGGGGAGGGTCAAGGGTGGGGCGGGCCCATGACAGGGGAGGAGCCAGGACAGGTCCGGGGAGGAGCCGGCCTTCAACTCTTCTGGCCCGACTAGAGGAAAGGCGGAGAGGGGTAGTAGTGAGGGGGCAGTAGTGAGGATACCCGGGTAATAAGTAAGTGCGAGGCTCTCGGTCCGTATTGACATTCGGGGCCCCTAACTTGAAGGCGTGCTTTTTTACCCAAACAGGGCTGCTTCCCCACATCATAGAGCTGGTGCAGGGGACTGATAGGGATGGGGACAGAGAATCTGCCCGGGCCTTTTTTTTTTTTAAACCCTCACCTTCCGTCTTGGAATCAATACTATGTATTGGTTCCAAGGCAGAAGAGTGGTCAGGGCTAGGCAATGGGGGTCAAGTGCCTTGCCCAGGGTCACACAACTAGAAAGTGTCTGAGGCTAGATTTGAACCCAGGATCGCCCGTCTCTGGGCCTGATTCTCAATCAACTGAGCTACCCAGCTGCCCCCCTGCCGGGGGCCTTTTATCTGCATGTCCGCATGTTACCCAACTCCAGGGTAGTCCAGGCTTAATCCAAGAGGGTGCTGGAGAGAGGGAAAGGCCCCCACTAGCTGGGAGACCCTGGACCAGTCACTTACCCTCTGTAGAAGACTGTCCTGCCTCCCTTCTCCTTCCTTACTGTATTAGGTGCCTGCAGTAAGCCAGGCAAGAAAGGACCGTGGAAGCGGGGACCCAGGGCAGGTTTTAGTGAGGAAGGCTTGGGATCACAGGAGCAGTCCCGCCAATTCTCTTACCAGACACAGGGGTCACTGGCCCACCTGGAATTCTTGACAAGGGCGAAATCACCCATCCAAACGGAGCCCGATGCCCATTCCCTGCACCTCCTTCCCAGAATGTGCAATGGCAATTTGGTGTTCAGTGCCGGAGAGCGAGGGCAGAAAAACGATTCCTGCTGGCAATCGTTCCAGCTAACCCCAGTTTTTACAGATGAGAAAACTGAGGGTTCCAGAAGCCCGAATTACCCAAGGAGGAAGTATCAGCCCTGGGGTGCAAATCACGTTCATTTCTTTTTCTGTTGTCCTATTCCCCCCCCCCCCAGCAGAGAGATGGAAAAGCCCGACAGACACAGTGGGGTCAAGCCCGTTCCCACGTTGGTGCCTTTTGTCCTGTGCTAGTGATGCCTCCGTTTCAGAGAGCTCTCCTGTGCTTGGTGCATGGAAGAATAATGCTCTGGCATGAGCCACTCTGCAGGGAGAACTGAGAAGAGTCTGGACCTGTCTTTCAAGTTCATGGTTGAAAGCTGTCAGATCTGCCCCAGAACTCTGCACAACCTTGACAGAGGATCTAAACATCTCTGCAAATCGCCTACTGTTGAGTGAAGAGAGTGTCTAAGACTGACTCCATTTACCTGCCATTCAGGCTACACAATCCAGTGTCTCCATCAATCAATCAGTATTCCTTGATTATTTCGTTTACACCGACTATGTGCCAGATATTGCTATAAACTCTAAAATTTCAATAAGAGGCAAAAGACAGTTCCTGCCCTCAAAGAACGTACAATCCAAAGGGGGAGATAACAGGCAAACAACTATGCACAAACCATCCATATACAAGATAAATAGGAAATCATAGAAAGAAGGCACTAGAATTAAGAGAGATTAAGAATAGAGAAGATACGATTTTATATTTTATTTCTATATTATACATGTTATATATTATATTATACATAAATTATTATCTATAGTTGAAATGATAAATTATTCATATTGCTCAATGTTGACATATTCTATGTTTATATTATATAGAGAGATGATATTTTAGCTGGGCTTTCTTTAAAGCCAGGGAAGCCAGTGGGCAGAGATGAGGAAAGAACATGGGAGTCAGCCTGTGCAAAACCAGATATAGGAGATGGAATTCTGTGTGTGAGGAATAAATGGGAGGGAGGCCACTTGGGTTGTACTGTGGAATAAAAATATTGGCCACACAGGAGAGATTAAAGGGAGCATGTACAAGGCACTTGGAATTTCACACAAGGAAGGTACTGTGTTTATTTCCACCCTCCTTGAATGCAGGGATTCCACAATTTAAGAGTGATTTCCCTTTGTGAACACTCATGGGCAGAGGAACTGTGATACTCCAGCAATAGTGAAATTAAAACACACACACACACAGAGAAGCAAGCTTTGATTACTGGGGAGATAGATTTTCTAGGTCAGTTCCTAGATTTGAGGGAAATCATGGGATGTTGGCTTTGCTTTAAAGTTTCCTTAATGTGCCATGAAAATTGAAGAACAAAAGGATGTTTTAAATACTTGGGAAGAATTATATGAGATAATGAACAGTGAAATGAGTAGAGCCAGGAGGATATTATACACAGCCAAAGAAGCAATACTAGAAGAATAAACTGAACATCTTGCCTCAAGAAAGTGAACAGAAAGAGAAAACATGAAAGTCGTAATTTATGTGAACACATTGGCTTCTATGATGATATCCTCTGTGATATGGGAAGGGTAGAGAAGGGCCGGGACACTAGTGGATAGGATCTATTATGTAGATATGAAGAAAAGTAAGTTCAACATATAGGAGATCTGCAATTTCATTTGTATAATGTCTTCTTTTTATATATGGAAATTCTTGTTATGTTTAGATTTGTAAACATTGTTTTGTTTGGATTTGTAAATATGTGAAATGACAAAAAAAAAAATAATGTTACCTTAAGTTCATCTAGCACCAAAACCTAGAGCTAGAAGAGACATTAGGGAAACCAAGTAAAAACTGAAATGACTTGTCCCAAGAGGATAGGTCCAGAGCTGGAAGTGGTCTGAGAGGTCATCTAGTTCAACACCCCATCCCATCCCTGCCATTTTACAGATGTGGAAAATGAGGCCTGGAGAACTGAAGTGATTGGTCCAAGATTGTCCAAAAGATTTTTAAGACCCCAGTGTGTTTCTACCTCTTAAATTTAATCAAAATTGGAAAAATTGAAAATGTATTTTCAAAGTTGTTTGCAAATAATATCAAAAGCTGAAAGGGAAATTTCTTTAATTCAACCGTAACAAAAGCTTTAAACTTAGTGGCTTCCCAATTGTTTCTTTATTTATTTATTTTTCCAAGACAAATAGGATTAAGTAACTTGTCTCTGGTCACACAGTTAGGATTTATCTGAAACTGCCAACTGGTTTGGGAATTTTTATTTTTTTAAACCATTGCCTTCTGTGTTAGAATCAATATTAAATATCTGTTCCCAAGCAGAAGAGCTGTAAGGGGTAGGCAACTGGGGTTAAATGACTTGCCCAGGATCACACAGTTAGAAAGTATCTGAGGCTAGATTTAAACCCAGGACCTCGTACATTGGGTATTCCTTCCCAAGTCAAATGATGACCCTTTTAGGTCATCTAATGTTCTGTTTCCTTCCTCCATGTAGGAGACCACTCTTGACTCTACATGGAGACCAATAAATCTTGTTCTTATCCAACAGTTTTCCTTTGATCTTCCTACATGACCACTAACACTCATTTTCATTACTCCCTAATGATCCCTATCATGATATTTCTGCAAAATTCTGTGTAGCACATGCTCCTTCCTCACTTGAACTGTCTATAAACTCTCATGACTTCTTAAAAAAATACTTCAACTTTTTATTTTTTCAGCCACATGTAGAAATAATTTTTGACAATGGCTTTTTAGCATTTTAAAATTCAGATTTTTTTCCTCCCTCTCCCAAGTGGTGATGTAGTTTATTCCCATACTTTCAGGTAATATTTTATTTATAAGGGCTGGGGTTTTCTGCCTCTCTTTGGAAAAAGTACTTAGCACAGTTCTTGGCATCCAGAAGGTACTTCATAAATTGTAGCTTTGTGCCTTTCCATTGCCCTTTGGGTGATCTAAAAATGACTTTAATTCTTTATCAACTGTGATACTGAATGACTTGCTGCTGTATTACTTGAGGCCCTTAAAAGCATTATCTAATTTCCCAAAGGCATCTATGCTGCTTATCTCCTTGGTGACAACCTTGATCCCAAGACTAGACATTGATCAGTCAGTCAATGAGCATCCATCAAATACTAGCAGCTCCAGGCACTGTGCTAAGCACCAGAGCTACAAAGAAGTTAAAAGGCAGTCCTGGCACTGAGACAGTTTCCCTTCAATATATAACAATAGCTTGGGTCCAGGATTCATACAGAGTAGATGGAAGATAACTTTAGTGAGAAGCTATGAGATTTCATCTTAAAGGAAGCCAGGAATTCTAAGAGGCAAAGGGGAGAGATGGGTGGGTAGATGGTACAGTAGATAGAGTGCCAGGCTTGGAATCAAGAGGACTTGGGTGCAAATTTGACTTCAGATACTTTCTAGCTGTGTGATCTCTGGGCAAATCCCTTGGCCTCTATTGTCTAGATCTGGTCACTTTTCTGTCTTAAAATTGACTCTAAACAAAAAGTAAGAGTTTAACCACCACCACCCCCCAAAAAAAAGGCAAAAAAAGAGAGAAGGGAAAAGAGGCTTAGGAAATAAAGGCCCAAAGACTATCCTCTGCAAGGAAAAGTAAATAGGCCAGTAAAGCTGAATCCTAGATAGTACTGGAGCTGGCCAACTTATAGAGCTT
This sequence comes from Monodelphis domestica, assembly GCF_027887165.1. Classification (NCBI taxonomy): domain Eukaryota; kingdom Metazoa; phylum Chordata; class Mammalia; order Didelphimorphia; family Didelphidae; genus Monodelphis; species Monodelphis domestica. The sequence continues at coordinate 15,274,724 of NC_077228.1, read as the reverse complement.
TAAAGAAAGGACTTTTTTTCCTATTTAACCCTGGAGGTAGAAAGGAGAATGACTATGGCCAGATCTGTGGTTTAAAAAAAAATCACTTTGAGGGGACAGCTGGATGGCTCAGTGGAAGGAGACAGGAAGGACGTGGGTTCAAATATGACCTCAGACACTTCTTATCTGTGTGACCCTGGACAAGTCACTTGACCTCCATTACCTTACCACTCTTCTGCCTTAGAACCAATACCCAATATTGATTCTAAGACAGAAAGTAAGGTGTAAAAAAAAATCACTTTGATAGCTGAGTGGAGACGAATGGGTTGTGAAATAGAAATGTTAATCTGTGTGACTATTTCTTGTTGCTGCAGTCACTGATGTACTCTGACTTGACTGTGACTAGAGAACTGCTACTAGTTATGGAGATAGAAATACTTTCTTCAGAGGTACTGAGAGATACTGAGAGAGATGCTGATACAGGGGAATGCACTGGGGTTTGCCCACTTATCACTGTTTGGTGGCTAGTAGATCAATATTTTTCCTAATTTCCTCCTACCCTCTCTCCCTCCCTCCTTCACCCTCTCCTCCCTGTCTCCCTCACCTCCCAGTTCTTCTTGAAGCCTTTGGCTTCTTCCTTCCCCCCTGAGTGAACTATAAAGATACTCTTTTGTTTTCCTTTTCAAGTCAAGGGGTTTATTGGGAAACAGGATGGGAAACTGAGGTAAGAGGGATGAGGGTGTCCCTTATCTAAAATGAAGATTATGAGGGCTTGGGAAGTCACAACTGTGACAGAGGGACAGTCAGAGCCGGAGGACAACAGTTAAAATCTTCTTTCTTCTTCACAAAGCCACCAACTTCAGAAGCCCCCCTCAAGGGTCCTTCAGCCTGGGACAGAAACTAAATAATATCAGTTCAGCTTCTTCCCCTGGCCAGCTTCAACCCCCAGAGCCAGAGCCAGAATCAAAAGTCCAAGATCCTCATTCTTCTCCTCTCTGGCCAGACCTCCAACTGCCTCTCCTGGGAACATTCCCTTTGGAAGCTTCTTCCTGATTGGCAGGCAGGTCAGGTCCCCAGCTTGTTTCTTGCATCTTGGCTTACAAGTCCTCTCTCTCTCCATGCCTCTACCACAGTTGGAATGAGCATAGATGAACTAGACCAATTAGGAGACTATCTATCTGCAGAGTTTGCCCATGGTGTCCATTCATCTATACATCATAGTCTAGACAATATCATCCATTTGGTTTTCCAGGTATTGATAGTTAGGCTGGATTTCTTTTAGGGGCTAAGAAATATTTGATGAATCCTTTAGCATTCTTCTCCAGGCTGACTTGCTTGATTAAGCCATACAAGCCTCTTCTCCCTGGAAATTCACACTCCCCCTGGACCTCACCTACTGGGAGTACATGTGATCCATCCTTTCCTCTAATTGACTAGGTCACAGGTTCTGTACTTTAAGGAAATCAGCTAGATTAGTCTTGTCTTAATTCCTCTCCAGGCTCCACTCAGATTTTCTGGAGTTTCCTTACCTTTTCCCCATATGGGTACCTTCTCCCTCCTCATCCCCACCCCCTGCTTTTCAGCTTCTTTTTGTGTGCTGTCCTTCTCCATTAGAATGCAAGTTTCTTGAAGAGGGGGTGGGGGAGACTCTCTTCCTTTCTATTTATATTTATATTCCTAGCACTTAGCACTGTGTCTGACTTGACTTGAAAGAAGACCACCTGATGCTTTCTTAAACTCTCCCCCCCCCCTCCCATGCCCAGCATGTGTACACAGAACATTCTCTTAAAGATTTTATTGTGGTACCAAAACAGGCTACTTTCCCATGTTTCAAATGATTATCAATATTTTCTCAGTGACTTTTTTTAGTAACAAGACACAGTGATTTTTCCCTCCAAGCATCATCTATCTACCTCTTTCAGAGAGCTTAGAAATCAGTCCCTCGGTGCCCTCAAAACTGCATTGTTTCCAGTTTATACTTCCCCTGCTCTTTTGTATAGTGGAACCTAGTCCATCTTTATTTTCTTTACTATCATTTCTCCTTGCTCAGACAGAACATCATGGACGGATGTTAAAGCATCAATGTGGTAGTTCATTTTTGCTGATAGACAAAAGAATTAGGGCTCTTCGCATATCTTGATGGGTTAGAGAATTAGGCTGACTAATAAGATGGCATCCTTTTTATATTCAATTTTAGTTTCAGGTTTGACTTTTCTCCGGTCCACATCTATTGACAAGGCAAGAAGAACCCAAAACATTACCAATCTATACAGCGAAGCAAAAGAAATTCCTACATTAATCAGATTCAAAAGAGAAAAAAGAAGAGAAAAGAAATTTTAAAAGAGAAGAAAAAGGAAAATCTACTTTAGTCAATCCTCTGACTCCATGAGCTCTCTAGGTGGAGGTAGATCACATATGGCATCATTCCTTTGGAATCATGTTTGGTCATTGTGTTGATCAGAGTTATTAAGTTTTTCAAATTTGTTTAATAAGATGACCTTCAGTAGTGTTGAATGCAAAGTCTTACAAAGGTTCAAAAAAAATCTAGTTTGCTATTGACTTTTTTTCTAATCTTCTGTCTTGGAATCAACACTAAGCATTGGTTCCAAGGCAGAGGAATGGTAAGGGCTAGACAATTGGGTTAAGTGACTTGCCCAGGGTCACACAGCTAGGAAGTGTCTGAGGGCAGATTTGAACCCAGGACCTCTCAACTTGAGGCCCAGCTTTCTATCACTGATCTACCTACCTGCCTCAGTATTGACTTCTGATCTTTGTTCTAACAAGTCGATGCTCTGAATATAAAAAGATATCCAATTTGAAAATGCCTCCCATTTTAGGAAACCATAATTTCCTATCTGTGAAATATATTCCACTTCACTTTTTGGGATGTTTGATGCTTGCACTGTATTTCCCAATGATCTTACTGAAGTCTTCATTACAATTAGATGTGAGGCATCTGTGTGGCTCACACATTAGCTTTTGCCTTCATTTCTTTCTATCTTTGGGGTTTTTTTGTTTGTGTGTTTGTTTTTAACCCTTACCTTCAGTCTTAGAATCAATACTATGCATAGGTTCTAAAGCAGAAGAACAGTAAGGGCTAGGCAATTGGGTTTAAGTGACTTGTCCGAGGTTACACAGTTAGGAAATGTCTGAGGCCAAATTTGAACCGAGGACCTCATCTCCAGGCCTGGTGCTCTATCCACCATGCTCCCTAGCTGGCCTCCCTCTACTTTCAGAGTGTTTTCTAATTTTGGTGTTAGTGCTGCTCTTCAGAAAGTAGGGGCTAAAAGGGTATGTGTATAGAACATTGAATACTATACTGTTATGTCATACCATAATACTAGACTATGTAATTATATAGAATTATGTAGGATATAATCTATATATCTATATAGAATTATATAGAATATGATCTATATCTATATAGAATATGATCTATATCTATATGTAGATATAAAATCTATATTATAGTATGTATATATTTTATATATTATATATGTATCTGTAACAGATCATATATCTATATTTGATATTGATTATATAGAAATATATATAATATAACCTATATATCTATATCTATATAGAATATAATCTATATCTAATAATCTATATCTATATATAGATATATAATATATATTATAGTATGTATATATTTTATATATTATATGTGTATCTGTAACATAGATCATATATCTATATTTTATATTGATTATATAGAAATATATAGAATATAACCTATATGTCTATATTCTATATAGAATTATAGAATATAATCTATATAGAATATAATCTATATCTATATAGAATATAATCTATATCTATATAGAATATAATCTATATCTATATATAGATGTATAATCTATATTATAGTATGTATATATTTTATATATTATATGTGTATCTGTAACATAGATCATATATCTATATTTTATATTGATTATCTAGAAATATATAGAATATAACCTATATATCTATATTCTATACAGAATTATAGAATATAATCTATATAGAATATAATCTATATCTAATAATCTATATCTATATATAGATGTATAATCTATATTATAGTATGTATATATTTTATATATTATATGTGTATCTGTAACATAGATCATATATCTATATTTTATATTGATTATCTAGAAATATATAGAATATAACCTATATATCTATATTCTATATAGAATTATAGAATATAATCTATATAGAATATAATCTATATCTATATAGAATATAATCTATATCTAATAATCTATATCTATATATAGATATATAATCTATATCATAGTATGTATATATTTTATATATTATATGTGTATCTGTAACAGATCATATATCTATATTCGATATTGATTATATAGAAATATATAGAATATAATCTATATATCTATATAGAATCATGTAGAATATAATCTATATATCTATATAGAATTATATGGAATATATAGAACATAATCTATATATCTATACTAAACAGTACTATAAAATAGTATTAAAATCATGTTGATCCCTCTTCTATAGAAATATGTCTTAACTAATGACTATATTGATGATGTGCCCACTTAAGTAGAGATGGTTAAATCAAACTCTTTTGACTTATAAATGATCTGACCCAGAAAGTTCTAAAACGATCTGAAATTCATAAACTCAACAGGCTATGATATTCACACAGGTTCATCTGAGGTCCTCATAAAGAAACATCTGCTGCCAAAGACCTTTGCACTGTCAAACAAGACAACAGCAGACACTGATATGATTTTATCAATGGAAATGACAGTAAAGGAGAGGCGTCTTGCTTTGCCTCTGCCCTCTAAGGACAACGGGGCCTTCTTATCTGACTCAGAGCTGAAACCTTCCATATGTGTTTTCTCCCTTGTGAGTATATGAGCTGGAAAGCAGGGACTGTCTGATTTGTGTGTATCCTTAGGGCTTAGTGCCATGCTTTGCAAAAAGTAAGCACTTAATAAATGTTTTACCCATTGATTCATTCACCATCTATAGCAGTCAGGAGGTTCTTAACCCTTTTTAGTGACATTGATCCCTTGGTGAATCTGGGGATGGATTCCTTTTTAAAACTACATTTTTAAATGCATCAAAGTAAATTGGATTGTAAAGAGAACCAATTACACTGAAATAATTATAAAAAAAAATTTTTTAAGTTCATGACCCCTAGATAAGAAATCCTGGTTGTGGGAATTGTGGGAAGTGAGTGAACCACCTACCACATGATTTATAGGGAATCTGTCTTAAACTTGCACTCAGCAATTTGATTTTCTCCATTACAAAGGCAAATACCTCTGGTGAGCATATATCTCCCTGTTTTATGCCTTGCCTGATATTAATGATCTCGGGGTCAGACAACAAAGTTATTTCTGCCGTTCTATCTTTCAAGGAATATTGCATGAATTTTCTGTTAAGGCAGCATGTTTCTCCCAAAAGTTTTTTTCATAACCAACAAAAAAGAATGCTTATTATGACATGCAGTTGGATGGATAATCTATAAACCTGATCCATCAGTATGTATATTTGAGGCAGATCCTGCAAATGGATAAGGATGTGGGTCTAGAATGAAATAGGTGGAGGAATGACTAGCTCGCCTTTGGGAAAATGAAAATTTTCAATATAATTCCAAACTTTCCCCAGAAACAAGAGGCCCACTTTCTTTTTTTGTTTTGCTTTGTTTTTGTTTATTTTTAAAATATTTTTCTATGGTTACATGATTCACATTCTCTCTTTCCCCTCTTTTCTTCCCCCTCCCAGAGCTGGCAAGCGATTCCACAGGGTAACACATGTAATATCATTTGATATCTATTACCATATTGTTGATATTTGCACTTGGGAGTCTCCATACCCAAACATATCCCCATTGGCTCATGTGATCAAGCAGTTGTTTTTCTTCTGTGTTTCTGGTCCTACAGTTCTTCCTCTGAATGTGGAGAGCATCTTTCTCCTAAGTCCCTCAGAATTGTCCTAGATAGTAGCAAAGTCAGTTACATTTGATCGTTCCTCAATGTTTCAGTTTTTGTGTATAATGTTCTCCTGGTTCTGCTCATTTCATTCTATATCAGTTCATGGAGGTCTTTCCAGTTCATATAGAAATCAAGCAGTTCATTATTCCTTATAGCACAATAGTATTCCATCACCAACAATACCACAATTTGTTCAGCCATTCCCCAAGTGAGGGACACCCCCTCATTTTCCAATTTTTTGCCACCACAATGAGAGCAGAGGCCCACCTTCTTAAAGCCAATATTCCACCAGTGTTAGTGTATAGTTATGAAATATGGAATAATAGAATCTCTAAAAAATAAAATAAGTAATACAGCTCAGTGGTTAGAGAATAAAGTACAGGATGTGGGATCAGGAAGGGCTGATAAAATCTCACTTTATTTACTTATTAACCTTGTGACTCTTCTTGGTATCTCAGCTTCCTCATCTGGACAAATGGGTATGATAACCTGGGTTCAAATCTAACCTCAGAGAGTTCCTTGCTATATGACCCTGGGCAAGTCACTTAAACCCAATTGCCTTGCCCTTACCATTCTTAAACCAATACTTAGTATCAATTCTAAGACAAAAGACATGGGTTAAAAAAAAAAAAAGCTTTGCGAGCCTTAAAGAAATAAGTAGTAGGAAAAGGAGGAAGAGGAGTAAGTAATATCTATATCTAAAATTAGAAAGTAGCTAAGTATTTATCTAGTCCAGCAACCTACCACACATGCAACAACAAAAAAAGGAATTATAAAGAACAAATGCTGGAAAAACGAGATAGGACTGGTCCTGTGGTGAAAATAAGAGCCAATGAACTTATTGCATGCTTCAGTGGACTCTTTATAATGTCAAGAAAATGAAGAAGGCTTCCTACCACATTGAATGGATTGTTACATGTAGAGCTTAGGGGAAAACCTGGACATGAGAACCAGGAAATGAAAAAGCCGGGTGCATAGGAGATGGGTGGATTTGTGGTGGTCTACATCTTCAGAGAGAGGACAATCCATGGTGAAGAGAAGCCAGATGCTAAGTATTAATAATGAATGTTGCAGCTCTCTCGCTCAGGGAACAAATTCTGATTTCAGACTTTGATCATTGACTATTTGTATTTCTGGATGAGGAAAAGGAGAAGAATCTGGAAAAGATTTTATTTCATATGTAAAGAGTTGGCCAACTGGTTTCTGTCATCTTTGGGACCCAATGAAAGGTAATAGGCTGAAGGGAACCTTTCAATATTATTTCCTGGCAAAATTTTGATGCTTGGAAATCTGTGGGATGATTGTGGAGGTGATTGGAATTCATATTCATGCATGGCTACTCTTTGAAAATGTACAAATACATGTCCATCCTGATATGATCTGATCACAGCAAATCTGTGGCTACTCCTCAGGGGCATTTGTTTTTCCCCAGGCTGTTTCCACCATGAAGGTACCAAAAAGACCATCATGGGGTTAAAATACTAGAGGGCAAAGCCTCCCATCATTTTAGTGCATTTCAGACTTGAAGCAATGTAGAAGAATGCAAAGGAAAGCAAATAGGCATTCCATTGTTCTGATCCTTATGTCAACCCCTTCTGATATTAGGAGGTAGACAGCAAAAAATACAGGGGAGGAGAAGGAAGGAGGGCAAGTGAAACTGATGGGGAGAAATGCAAGGGGCACTGAACTGCTTATTTGGAAGCTTCCTCTTGTGACTCAAGGACTCTGCAAATGGCATGTGTTTCATTCCATATCCTAATGTCCTTAAGCAGCTAATCATATGAGGGATAAGAACCAGGACAGGACACATCTTTCTTAGGAAGCTCCACTCTCCCCTCCTACCCCAGTGGAAGAAAATGGCGCTGATTTAAATGATATTGAAGGCTACCCGATACTATGGAAAGAGTCCTGGATTTGGAATTAGAGGCACTGGGTTCAAATTCTATCCTTACTCCTTACTACCTTTGTGACAACAGGTGAATAACTTAACCTTTCTGCATCTCCTTTTTCTCATCTGTGAAATGAGGGAATTGGTTGCTGAGATACCCTACAACTCTACTAGAACTAGAATCTTATTACCCTATGACCTGATAGTGGTTGAAATCTCAGTTCTGCCCTTTATGACCTCTGTTCCATGGACGAATCCCTGAACCTTTCTGGGCCTCAGTTTCTACATCTGTAAAATAAGGAGGTCAGACTAGTTGCTCTTTCAGGTTTCTTCTAGTTCTAAATGTATGTTTTTTTTGGTAGTGCTCTCTGGGCCTTCATGGAAGAATTCAGTTCAACTATCATTTATTAAGCTTTAGATGCTGTGCAAGATGTAGGGATACAATGACAAAATCAAAACCCTATTTGTCTTCAAGAAAAACACTATCAAAAAAGACTTCCATTTAAACCAGACATGCATTTAAATTATAAGCACTGTGATCACATGAGTCGATGGGGATATGATTGGGGTTATAGACCCTAAAGGATCATCCTAGTGTAAATATCAATAATATGGAAATCGGTCTTGACCAAAGACACATGTAAAACCCAGTGGAATTGCAAGATGGCTATGGGAGGGGTTTGGGGGGAGGAGAGGAAAAGAACATGATTTTTGTAATCCTGGGGAAATGCTCTAAATTAATCAATTAAATAAAAATTCTAAAGTAAATAAAGAAAGAAATTATAAGCACTGGTCCTTCTATTTGTTTTCTTATGGGATTAAGAAGAAAGTAAGAGGTTCTTCTGTATCCTTATAAGATCCTGAGCCTGAGACCTTCTCCAAACTATGCCAGAGTCATCTGTATAACATCCAGCATCTATCTGGCACTCTAAAGCCCCCATGCCGATTATTCCCAAATCCAGATTTCTAGTCTAACATTCTCACTATGGTCTAGTCATTTCCGCTTAGATATCTCATAGTCGCTGTCAAATTATTTTTTGGATCTTGTCTCTCCTGGATAAGTATGTTTCCTTCAAAGATACTCATCACAACCCATCTATGCCCTCTTATTACACATCCTTCCAGAAATCTCCTACTAGGGCTCTGGCCAATATGCTTTTCTTCCTTCAAGTCTTTGTACAATAATAACCACAATAATAATGTGAAGTCTAAAGACATCAGAACTCTGATAAAAGCAATGGCCAATCGTGACTTAAAAGGAACGATGATGGACTCTCCCTCCTACCTCTTGGCAGAGACATGATGGACTTGAATTTCAGGATTATTTTCAGATAGGATCTAAGTGCCAATGTGACTTCCTTGACTATGCCTATCTTCTAAAAAGGAAAGGCTACTGCTTATGTGAGGGGAGAAGGGAAGGCGGAATAATGGGTAAAGATAGAAGTGAAGAAAAGAGCATTAAAGAAAAAACCTTTTAATGCATAGGGGGAAAAAAGAAGTGAATAAGGAGACACAAATAGAGTGCAAGAATGTGTTTTCCTGAACCACTTGCTTGGCACCCTTCACTCCCTGCCTGTCAACATACCTACTTCTGCTTGTTTTATTTTCTCTGATAATGGACCACAACCTGAAGAGAGAAAGACTTGGATTCGACACACTTTTTTGACACTTAATCCCAAGGTGATCTTGGCCATCTCTCCTCTTGGAACCTCAGTTTCCTTATCTGTAAAATTGAAATAATACCCTAACAGAGTTGTCACAATCTTCATCTTCAGTGAGGGTCAAATTGTTTTATAAACTTTAAAGCACTAATTGTCAGTTATTATGAGGATTAGTATTCCGCAAACTCAAAAATTATCTTTTATACATTTTCCTATCTTATCCTACCCAGCTCCCACCCCCTTCCAACTTCCAGCACAGTGTGTAACATAGTTTTCTTTAATCTGGTCTGTGATTTGATCAATGTGGAACACTTCTAGGGTGAAAACTCCATTCTTAGATGTAGATCGGTGCTTTTTCCATGACTTGTAGTCTTAGGTTATTGTCCAAGAACCTAAGTGACTTGCCTATGATCATTTGACTATGATCATTGATATTGAAAATAAGAGACCATATGTACAATGCATTGCAAACCTCATAGTCCTACATTTTGTTATTATTGTTATTTCATTGTTTCAGCCATATCCAGCTCTTTATGAACCTGACTGGGGTTTTCTTGGCAAAGATACTGGAGTGATTTGTCATTTCCTTTTCCAGCTCATTTTACAGATGAAGAAACTGAGGTAAACAGAATTAAGTGACTTGCTCAGGGTCACACAGCTAGTCAGTATCTGAGGCTGGCTTTGAATTCAGGTCTTTCTAACTCCAGGCCTATCCACTTTGTTACCTAGTTGGCCCTAAAGCCCTATAAAAAAGCCAGCAATTATGAATATGATTAAGATGATGTGTCTCAGGCAAGACTCTGGGAGGCCTCCCAGGACAAGCAGCTATTAACCTTGGCAGACTACCTTTCTATTCAGGGTGTTCCAAAAATTTTAGTGCAATTTTCAATTTGCTAAGATTTTTGGAAAATCCCATGTGTCTTCTGTATAACAATTCCTAAGAGATAGTAGATGATTGATTGATTTTTGTCCCTGTTTAAGGTGTGATGATGCTAATGGAGCAGTATTCATCTCATGGCCAGAACTCTAGAACTGATAATCAATTGTCAATAGAATCCAAAGCATTGTGAGCTTGCACACAATTCTTTGATGGGAAATTATGTTGCTCAAAGAACAAAATCAAGAGATTCAACATTGGGTCAATGATTTGAAGCTAGATGGACAGCTAACCCAACCACCTCATTTTAAAAGGGGAAGAACTGAGGCCCAGATGAGGAGAAAAAACTTGCCTAAGGGCCCACAGGAAAAAAATTGAAGGGTCAGGATTTGAATGCAGGTCTTCTGAATTCCCAACCCCATTTTGGTTTTGCTCTACCATGCTTCATGGCGACAGCTTCAGTCAAATGAAAAGAAAGAATCTAAGAATAAAATTGTAGTCTTTTTAGTTTTTTGCAAAGGAATTGGTCTGAATGATTTTTTTATCCAATGAGATATAATGCATTTTGTAAATATTAAAGGACCCCATTGGGGTAGTGTGGTGCAGTGGGAATGTAACCTTCACCCCAAAAGATGTGTCAGTGAGAAACAGTGTAATGGAGGCTAAGGATGTGCAGATCCTTCCTCACCTTGAAAAAGACTTCCCCCAAGGAGGGGGAGAAACCATGGGGACACAAGGGGGCCCCAGTGTACTGCTGGGGCACTAGGGAACTCCATTTTGACTTATTGAATAGGGCATGGAATAATGGTTAGTAACCATCATTGCCCTGACAGCTAGGAGCAGAGCCATGGATTTGAGGAGTCGAGGATCTGAGCCAAGGGGCTAGCCAGAGTCCCTAAGAGAAAGTTGGGCTGAAAGAAGCCATCACAGTAGTGATCTGTGAGACCCTCAAATCCAATCCACAGCTCCTTTGATTTATTCCCTCTCCTCTGGATCATTTCCTAGTGAAAGCCATACCATTTTCCCTATATGATCTCACTTCCTGTTTTGCTTCCAACTGGTGGGAGGAGGTGTGGGTAGGGGGGAAGCAGTAAAGACATTCATCCCCACTAAGTGACAGTCATTGCAGCTGGCATTTGAGAGCCTTTTTCCTTTTATAGCTCATTTTTGTTATGATGTACATGAAACTGCTGTTAAACTATATGGCCATTTACCATGAATCTGTCTATGAGTGTGCTGTGCAAGATTGAGAGAAAGGAAGTTAACCCAAACTGAGAATGGATTTTTTTTCTCCAGAAAACTGGGTGGAGGCATAAGGAGCCAATTAGAGAGTCTGAAGTGATAGTAATAGTCAGATAGATTATCACCTAAACTGCCTTGAAAAAGAAAAAGAACTCGGAGAAAGACAGCAAAGAAATGAGCCCATAAATAGAAATGGGGAACAGTTGTGCACTGAGGACCTGACCAGTTACCCTTGGCACCACTCAGCCACACCTGCATAGCCAGTCCCTTAATCTAGCTCTGGAATAAACAAGAAGGTATCTGGGTGGTACAGAAGATCGAGTGCTGGACTTGAACTCATAAAGATCTGGGTTTGAATTCTGCTGGACTATGAGCTATATAAAACTCAGACTCATTTTTATTACTGGGAGGCAGAGGATTTGATCAATCCCAGTCCTGCCACTCACTATTGGGTGATGCTGGGAAATCTACTACCCTTCTTGGGGTCTATGCTTCTGGAAATGAGGAGGCTGGACTAGAGGACCTCTAAAGTCCTCCCCAGGTCTAAATGTATTTCCCTATAAATTCAGCTATTATTACATCGGGAGAAAAGACAAAGATGAAATCACAGAACAAGTAAAAGGAAAAATAAAGAATGCTTCCAGCTGGGAGGGGATGAAGAAAGAGGAGACACATTTTGGGCAGGACCAAGCAGTTGGCTTTTTTTTCTTTGCCTTGCATATTTGTTACAAGGATCCTTGTTTTTGTTTTTCAAAGGGTTTTCAGTTGGGGGTTTTCTTTAGTTGTTTCTCAGTTGTGTCTCACTCTCTGTAAGCCCATTTGGTGTTTTCTTGGCAAAGATACTAAAATGGTTTGCCATTTCTTTCTCCTGCTCATTTTACAGATGAGGAAATGGAGGCAAACAGGGTTAAGTGACATGCCCAGGGTCACACAGCTAGTAAGTGTCTGAGATTGGTTTTGAACTCAGAAGATGAGTTTTTTTGACTCTAGGCAGGGAATTCTATCCACTGCACCACCTAGCTGCCCAGTGGGAGAGGGAGGTGGAAATAAATAGAAATAAATTTTTGTTAATTGAAAGTCAGAAAAGGATAAGTAACAGGAAACTAAGCTAACACAGGGAGAGTTATGAGTCTCAATTAATTCATCTTTGACCAAGTTCAATAAGTCTTTGGGCATTCTATGTGCCAGGAATTGTGTTAGATATTGGAGATATAAAGATACAAAAAAGGCACTGTCTTCAAAGACTTTCTGTTGTATCTAGGGAAAGAACATACAGATGGATAAGTAAATACAAAGCAATATGGGAGTGGGGGAGCACTAATAACTGCAGAGAATCAGGACAGACATTACCAGTCAACAGCCAGTAAGTACTTATCCATCAGGCAAAGCTATCTAAGTGTCTCTTGTAGGAAGTGGTGCTTCAGCTGAGTCTTGAAGGAAGCTTAAGAGTCTAAAGAGGCAGGATAAGGAAGTAGGACATTCTGGGTATGGGGCCCAACCTATGCAAAAGCATGAAGACGTGAGATGAACTCGCAGGAATGGGTAATGGAGGGCATGCAAAGTTGTGGCTACTAAGACCAGAAAAGATGGCGAATGCAAAGATTAGGAAGAATTTCTTAATTAAGTTCTTACTGTTTTTGCCCAGTATATGATAATGAAAAATTGTCCTAGAAACTTGGTCAATTGGCTTATTTCTTCTAGAATCACTGAAGGCAAAACAGCAAATTTAAAGGTTTAAAAGTGGGAAAAATTTGGAATTCTAGGCTTCTTTAATGATTAAGACTGTTTTGATTAATTCTATTTCATTTCAGTTAGTTTTTTTAACTAAGAAAAATTGTCCATGGTTACATGATTCATGTTCTTTCCCTCCCCTCCTCCAACCCCCCTCCCACAGCCAATAAGCAATTCCACTGGATTTTACATGTGTCATTGATCAAGACCCATTTCCATATTATTAATACTTGCAATAAAGTGATCATTTAGAGTGTACATCCCCAATCCTATCCCCATGACTCATGTGATAAAGCAATTGTTTTTCTCCTGTGTTTCTGCTCCCACAGTTCTTTCTCTGGATGTGGATACATTCTTTCTCACAAGTCCCTTGGGATTGTTCTGAGTCATTGCATGGCTGCTAGTAGCAAAGTCAGTTACATTCTATTGTGCTACAATGTATGTCTCTGTGTATAACATTTTCCTGGTTCTGCTCCTTTCACTCTGCATCTGTCCGTGGAGATCATTCCAGTTCACATGGAATCCCTCCAGTTCATCATTCCTTTTAGCAGAATAGTATTCCATCACCCAGCTGGTTGTTTTTAAATTACTTTCTGTTTTGCTTCTCATCTCCCCTGATGTCCATACTGTCTCTTCCACATTTGGTGATATTCCCAGCTGTTCCTTTGTTCTCTTTGCTCCTTTGCTTGCTTCTTCATTCCCTAATGCACAATGAATCTAGAACCTAAGAATTTGGGTTCAAATCCCAGCACTTCTGCTTAAAACCTGTGAGACCTTGGGAAATTTATGTGACTCCTTTGAGGCTTCATTCCTTGTCTGCCAAATGAGGGAGTTAGATGAAGAAAGTCTCAGATCTCTTCTAATTCAATCTATGTTCCTAAAGTACTTGCACTGTAGGATGGGCAACTCATTTCCCTTGTATGGACAACAGTTTCTTCACACTTTAAAAGAAGGTTTGGACTAGATTATCCTTGAGCTTTCAGTCCTATGATCTACACATCTCTCCCATTCCAGCTTTCTTCCCTCCCTCTAGCTAGGCTGGCCATCTATCAGTTTGTCTGCTCCTTTCCTCTTCCTGGTAGGACCACCTGCCTTACTTAGCAGCCACTAGGCCATCTGTCTCTTCTTCTGTTTGCCTGATTGTCTCTTCCCATTGTTCCCATCTTTCTGGGTTCTCTGTCTATCTCAGTCTGTCGCCCAAAAAAGGAGACTGTGTTTAGAGGAGGGAAAGGGCACTTAAGAGTTAGATCTGGGATCAGTATGAGTTTCTTCCACTTCCTTATATATTGAGTAGTCTGCTCTGAGCCTCAGTTTCCTGACTTGTAGAACAGTTGGGTTCATAGAATGTCAGAGTTGAAGAAGCTTAGAAATCACAGGCTCAGGATTTTCTCGTTTTATAGAGAAATTGGATCAGATTACCCTTAAGACTCTTTCTAGTCCAAAATATTGCCATCATAGGTCCTCTTTTGATATCTCTCCAAGGTCACTTCCTCTTTATTACCAGTCAGGAAGGGGCATGGTTAATTTAAAGTCCCAAATCCCAAATCCCTCCATCCTTTCTTTTCCTCCTTCCCTCCCTCACTTCTTTCTCTCTTCTCTCCTTCCTTGTCTAACCCCTTAGAGAGCACCCCTACAGAGGGTGCTGTTTTTCCAGTATCATCCACATAGCTCCCTTCACTTTTTCTACTTTACCAGCCTCTCTCCCCTCATCTTTCCCTTGTCTCTTTCTTCACTTGTCTCCTCCAACTTTTCTTCCCAATATTCAATGCAATAATTTTTTTTTATTTAAAGAATCTTAATGAGTTTTCCAAAGTTATATAGTCCAAATTGTCTCCTTCCTTCTTCCTTCTCCTTTCCTGGAGCTGGTAAGCAAATCAGTCTGGGTTATACACGTATTATAACACAAAACATGTTTCCTATGGAATAAATTTTTATTAAGCACTTACTAGGTGGAAATTATTTGGAATATAAATACAAAAAAATAAAGAAAAACAAGTGTTAGGGATATAAAGACAAAATAAATAGGCATTTGAGTTCTCATACATTCTACTTGCTTAATGGGAGAGTTAGAAGGTACCTTTCATTTGGGCATAGACTCAAGAAGACAAGTTCAAACCCAGCTTTCTAGCTGTGTGACCATGGATAAGTCATTTAACATCTCTGTGCCTTAGGTTCCTCAACTGTAAAATGGGGATAATGAATACCTCTCTTGGGTTTTTTTTGTGAGAATTAAAGTGCTATAGAAATTTGTTATGTCCAATTCTTCATGACACTGTGGACCTTACTGTCCATTTGGGGTTTTCTTTCTTTCTCTTTCTTTCTTTCTTTCTTTCTTTCTTTCTTTCTTTCTTTCTTTCTTTCTTTCTTTCTTTCTTTCTTTCTTTCTTTCTTTCTTTCTTTCTTTCTTTCTTTCTTTCTTTCTTTCTTTCTTTCTTTCTTTCTTTCTTTCTTTCTTTCTTTCTTTCTTTTTCTTTCTCTTACCTTCCATCTTGGAGTCAATACTGTGTATTGGCTCCAAGGCAGAAGAGTGGTCAGGGCTAGGCAGTGGCTGTCAAGTGACTTGCCCAGGGTCACACAGCTGGGAAGTGTCAGAGGCCAGATTTTAACCTAGGACCTCCCATCTCTAGGCCTGACTCTCAATCCACTGAGCTACCCAGCTGCCCCCCCCCCCCCATTTGGGGTTTTCTTGGCAAAGATACTGGAGTGGTATCCCATTTCCTTCTCCACTGGATTGAGGTGAACAGATGTAAATGACTTGCCCAGGGTCATAGAGCTAGTAGGTGTTTAAGGCTGGGTTTGAATTCAGGTTGTCCTGACTGTTTGCCTCATCTGTGAAATGAGCTAGGGAAATGGCAAGCCATTCCAGTATCTTTGCCAAGAAAACTCCAAATGGATTCTCAGTGAATCCCACAAGACAGAAAGACCTGAACAAGGACTTCCTGACTCTTAAGCCCAGTGCTCTACCCACTGATCCACCTAGCTATATAAATACTGGTTATATATATGCTTGAAGTTTGCATATGCTATTATTAAGATCACTTTGCAGACGAAGAAACTGAGCCTGACAGAGGTTAAGTGACTTGCCCAGGGTCACCTAGCTAGTAAGTGTCCAAGGGAGAATTTGAAGTGGAGTCTTCCTGCCACCAAAACCTCACTCTGAGCCCACTCTAGCCCCAAATCACGGTAATAACCGTAACTGAACTGGCCTTTGAACGCTTCCGCAGGTCTAGGCAGCCTCCTCGTTTGTAAATACGCCATAGATACAAAATAACAGCTGCATCACCTCGGTGGTTGAGAAAGCCCTAATGATATACCCTCTCGGACCTTTCACCACCTTGCTTCCTCTCTTCTTGAGTACCCCCTTCGCCAATCTTCCTACCAGGCCTACGGAGTGCCTGGAGGGCGCCCGGGCTTCCCTGGGGGCTCCGCCTCCTCGCTGGGGCCCCGCCCCCTGGGCCCGGGTTGGGGAGGGGGGTCGGAAGGGCAGGGCCTGCCAGGTGAGTGCGCTCCGCCTCCAGCCGCTCTCTCACTTCCGCCCAGGTGAGGGCCGGGGCGGAGGGGGGGGGTGCTCCCGACTCCCGCGAACCCCACCTTTCTGGGTCCCTGAGCCAGCGCCCACCTCCCGCACCCACTCCTTGGGACCGACCAGGTAAAGAAAGGCCCGGCTTGGGGAGGGGGTCCTGCTCTCCAGATCCCTGGCTGCCCATTCCCCTGTCGTCAGGCTTCCCCCAGCCCATCGAAGGGCCCCCAACTCTCAGATCCCTGCGCCCAGCCCCTTTAGAGCCCTACGTCAGCAACCGGCACACCTCCCCGCCCCCCACTCCTCCCTGCTTTAGGGGGGCTGAAGAGGGGGCGCGAATTGCTGCGCCGAACTGAGCTCTGATTTGATGAAGGCCAGGAAGTCGGAGGGAGACGGCGCTCTCCCGGGAAGGAAGGAAGGAAAGAAGGAAGGAGAGAGAGAAAGGGGGAAAGGGAGAGAGGGGGGGGGAGGGAGAGAGAGAGGAGAGAGAGAGAGAGAGAGAGAGAGAGAGAGAGAGAGAGAGAGAGAGAGAGAGGAGAAAAGGAAGAAGGGAGGAGTCAAGAACCCTTCTCTGTCCTGGAATTTGTGGGTGACATGCATCTGCTAGACTCGGGGAGGTCCTCAGTTTGCTAGGCAGTACCCTGGAGGTTGTTTAGACGAAGCCCTTCATTTTTCAGAGGAGGAAACCGAGGCCCGGAGAGGGAAAGGGGCCTGAGGGGTCCTATTTTCTTCTCCACCTGTTGGGACCTTGCAGACTTCAGATGAACCTTCCCCCTACTTTGGTTTCTCTCTGGGGGAAAGCATCCATTGTTCCTGCTCTTCTTTGGACTGGTCTGCTCTTAGGGAGGGTCAGAGTTCGTATTTACACCCGGATTGCCGCACTAACAATTACTAATTTACTAAGCAACTACCGACTTCTTCGGGCTAAGGAGAAAGCTGGACTTTGCTCTGGGAATGCAGTTGAGAGAGGAGTCACTGGGCCTCCTTGCCAGTTTTAGGGAGGTAGACAGTAGAGGCATAGATGTCAGAGCCCAAAAGAACCTGAGGGATCTAAGGGATCTAAACTAGATGGTGCTGTGGATAGAGATGAGAGCCTGGAGTTTGGAGGGCCCAAAGACATAAGCAAGTCACTTAACCTGTTTGCCTCAGTTTCCTCATTTGTAAAACGGAGATATTAACAGGACCTACCTCCCAACATTGCTGTGAGGATCAAATGAGATAATTCTAAGCGCCTAGTTCATATAAGTGCTATAGAAATAGTATCTAGTCTAATTCCCTCTTTTTACAGGGAAGTCAAGTAAATAAGCATTTATTAAATGTCTGCTGTGTGCCAGGCACTTCAGAGGAGACCAGTTTTGTGTATACTGGCTACCAAATGATTGGTAGTGTCAAGAGGAGCAAGGGCAACTTACCCCAGTACAGTTGCAAGTGTTTTGTATCAGGAATCAGAGGACTTGGGTTCAAATCCTGCCACTGACAATAACATTTGGGTAATTTACATTTGTTCTGTAGGGGGAGGAGAGATTAAGGGGTCTTTGAAGTCCCTTCTGGTCTCTGATCCTTTAGTTCATAGAAAAAGGACTGGAATGTGAGTCAGTAGGAGTGACTTGGAATCTTGCTTCTGACACTACCTGTGTGACTTGGGTGAAGTCACAACCTCTCTGGGCTTAGCTACCTCATCTATAAAATGGGGCATTGTTCTACATGATTCCTATGGTCCCTTTCAACTCTAAATGTTTGATGATCAACCCTGAAAATTATTTTTCCTTTTCAAAATTTCCTAGGACATCTCTCCTTTGCTTTCCTGCTCCTATTTGTATTGTATACTGATCTAAGTTTATACACAGAACATATTTCTCCAACTGCCCCTATCCCCAGCACCAGAAAGCAGTGACTGATCTATGTCAGTTATTCCCTTTCACATAGAAATAAAATTGATTACATTTGTATTCTTATTGGAGATTTGCAAAGTAACTTACTTGACCTCATGACATCTCTTCGAGGTTTGTACTTTTACAGATGAGGAAACTGAGGCTTGGTAAGGGAAACTTGCCTTGGGTTACAGAGCTACTAAATGTTTGAAGCAAGATTTGAATCTATGACTTTTTTTTTTTTAAGCTCCAAGCCCAGCATTCTTTCCACTGCCTGGGCTGCCTCTCATACAGACATCTGGTGAATATTTGCCAAACTGAATTGAGGGTGTGATCCCAGAAGATGTAAGAGCCTGGATCTAGGGCTAGTAGCAATCTCATATTCATGTAGTCCAAAAAATTCATTTTACAGATGAGTAAACTGAGGCTCAGAGAGGTTAAGTGTTAGGCTCAGTTCTGCCCTTTCCATTGCACCTAGTCAGTGGGAACTGTTTGGACATGTCTGGCATCCTGTTTGTGGTATCTTCTAGTTTCTCTAAAGATTTGGGCCACTCGTCTTATCTTTTCCCTACCTCCTTTTGGGAGGAGTTGAAGATTGTACCTCACTAGCCAGCGGTCAAAGTCCCACACCCATACTTTTCTTATTTTGGGCTGGAGAACCTCTGTTTTATCTGGCTAGGAAGGAGAGAGGAATTCCCCAGAGGGATGGATTTCCCTGATGAGAAATTCCTCTCTCCTTCCTAGCCAGATAAAATTCATTATCCAGGCTGAAAATGGAATGATATTAACATCTTCCCAAAGTCCTGGAGACTGAGCCCATTTTATAGAAGGGAAAACTGAGGCTGAGAGATCTCAGACTTATAAGTTAGCAACTCTGAGGAGAAATTAAGATGGAAGGATTCTGAGTATTAATTAAAGTGGAGTCAGCACTGCCAAAAGCACTGACTGGAGTTCAGAAGATTTGGGTTACCATTTCCCCTCTAGGAGTTACACCATGTAACCATGGTCAAGTCACTTGAACCCTTGTCCTGTTTACCTCCTTTGTCAAACTAGATGGTTGGATTTGAGGATCTCTGAAGTTCCCCCTGGCTTTAAAGGTAGAATCTCTCTTGATCTCAAGTGAGACCAATGGTGTCAGGGCAGTTTCCTGCTGTTACTGGTTTGGTAACCAAAGAGCAAGAAAGAAGAAATAGGAGGGATGGCTCATTAGAAGAAGAAACTCTCAACCAGACTGTCCTAGAAAAAAATTCATCCTCACTCAAGTGACTGGAGTTCCCAAGCTTGTTCTAGTCCTTCATCCTTAGGTTCCCTCCAATCAAATCCAATGGAAATGAATGTTTATAATGGAAAGAGATGTTTCTACCACAACATCTACTTTTCTCTCCTACTTTCCCATAATTCCAGTTGAGTGGGGCTGAATTTTCAAGCATGTTCAATGTTCAGTTCTATCCAATAAGATCTCTGTCTTAAAGAAAAGTCATCTGGCTAGTTGTAACTAGAGGAAATGTATTTTTTTTTAAACCCTCACCTTCCATCTTGGAGTCAATACTGTATATTGGCTCCAAGGCAGAAGAGTGGTCAGGGCTAGGCAGTGGCTGTCAAGTGACTTGCCCAGGGTCACACAGCTGGGAAGTGTCTGAGGTAAAATTTGAACCCAAGACCTCCCATCTCTAGGTCTGACTCTCAATCCACTGAGCCACCCAGCTGCCCCCTAGAGGAGACGTATTTTAATCACAGATATATTTGTCAATTTTTAAATATATTGGGAGAATGAAAATTAAAAATTAAAATAAAAAATCAATCAATAAACATTTATTAAGTGCCTATTCTACATTCATAATATATATTCTATATATGGCACTGTGATAAATGCTGGAATTAAAAGAGATTGGGAGCTTCTTGAAAGTTAAGAGTTGGGAGAGACCTGAAGCCATCTAGTAGAGACTGTACCTGGCCAAGAAGTCCAACAAATGGGCATCCAGCTTTGTTTGAAGACCATAATAAGGAGAAATCCTGCTAGCCAAGTTGTGTAGTGGGAAAAGAGAGCGCTTAGAATCAAGATCAGAATTCAAATCTTGCCTCAGACTTGTTTTAGCTATGTAATCATGTCTCAGTTTCTTTATCCATAAAATGAGAATAACTACAACTTCTTACCTACATCACAGGATTATTGGGAAGACCAAAAGAAATAGCATACACGTACAATGTTTTGCCACCCTTAGAACTCTATAAGTATGCTAATTGTTATCATGACCTTCTGTTCGGCTTTTCCTTAAACCTTGCCCCATTGTAGAATCTCAGACCAAGAAAGGTACACAAAATAGGTGCTGCCTAACCTGCCCCTGAGCAGATGTTTTCATGGTGATGCTACAATTTAATTTAGGACAGTAAACATTTAAACCCATCATTAAGGCTGCAATTCAACAGACTTTTGTGACTTTGGAGATACAATGATAAATGTGGTGCCTGCCCTCGGGGACCTTAAATTCTATGGATAGCAATGTAATTTGTAATAAACATGGTAAAAGGAAAATTGAAGATAGAAATTGAAGAATAAATGAATTGAAAATAAAGATAAAGAATTAAAGAAAGAAGGATAATTATTCAGGAGATGAGAGAAGACTATACCAAGGAGGTAAACCCAATAGCAGTGAAGCTCCTTTAGAGCAGGAACTATTTTTTGCCTTTATCCTTAGCTCTTAGCACAGCTCCTAGCACTGTGATGGTGAACCTATGACACACGTGTCAGCATTGACACACATAGCCATTTTCGATGACACAGCAGCATACAGAGAAGTATGGCGAGAAGTGAATATCGTGAAATTATTTTTTTTTTCTCGAAGTGATATATCACCTGAGTTATGATCCATTTTTTAGTGAATTTTGACACATCAAGTTCAAAAGGTTGCCCTAGCAAATAGTAGGTATTTACTAAATGCTAATTGATTGACTGGTCTTGGGCTGAGCTTCAACATGAAGGAAAAAATAAGCAGTATTTACTAGTTCTGCCTTACTAGTTCCTTAGTCTTCTACTGAAAGTCCTTCATAATCTGGTTCTTTTAAAAAATGTTTTTTTCATTATTTCCCAACTATATGTAAAAATGTTTTAATAATATTTTTTAAAATTTTGAGTTCTAAATTTTCTCTGTCTCTTCTACCCCTTTTCCTTTCTCCAGGAAGCAAATAATTTAATATCAAGTTATATGTATGAAGCATGGCAAAACATATTTTCCATATTAGCCATATTGTTAAAGGAAACAAAATAAAACAAGACAAATGAAGAAAGTTTGAAAAAAATGCTTCAATCTGTATTCAGATTTCATTAATCCTCTCTGAAGATGGAGAGCATTTTTCATCATGGGGTCCTTTGGAATTGTCTTGCATCATTGTCTTACTCAGAATAGCAGAATCTTTTACAGTTGATCATCCTTAAAATATTGCATATATATATAAAATATTGCATATATACATATACACACACATATGGTTTTCTGGGTTTGACTCACTTCACTTTGCATCAGTTCATATAAGTCTTCCTAGGGTTTTCTGAAAGTATTCTGCTCGTCTTTCCTTATAGCATAATAGTATATCTTCACAATCATATACCACAACGTATTTGGCCATTCCTCATGATGGCCATTCCCTCAATTTCCAATTCTTTGCCATGGCTACAAGAGCTGCTATAAATATATTTGCACACGTATATCCTTTTCCTTGTATCTTTTTAAGATATAGGTCTAGTAGTATAATTGCCGGGTCAGTTGGGTATAGTTGTTTGGGTTTAGTTCCAAATTGTTCTCCAGAATAATTGGTCTAGTTTGCAATTCCTCCATGGTGTCCCATTTTTCCCATGTCCCCTCCAGCATTTATCATTTTCTTTTTTTGTCTTATTAGCCTATTAGTTGTGGGCTGGTATCTCAGTTGTTTTAACTTGCATTTCTCTAATTGGTAGTGATTTAGAGCCTTTTAAAAATGTCATTATTGATAGCTTTGATTTCTTTATCTGAAAATTGCCTGTTTGTATCTTTTGTCCATTTATCAACTGGGAGATGGTGCTTATTTTTATAAATTTGGCTCATATATTTTTAAAATTATTAGAGAAATTTGCTGTAAAATTTTTTCCTCCATTTACCTGTTTTCCTTCTAATTTTGGCAACACTAGTCTTATTTGTGCAAAAGCTCATTTTAATTGCTAGTAATCGAAATGATTAATTTTGTTTCCTTTCTCTCGTTTGGTCATAAACTCTTCCCTTTTTCAGATCTGGCAGGTACGTTTTCCTGTGCTCCTCTAATTTATGATATTGCCCTTTATATCTAAATCCTTTACCATTGTGACCTTACCGTGGCATGCCATGTAAAATGTTAGTCTGTGTATGCCTAATTTCTGGCAAACTTTTCCAGTGCCCTCAGTGATTTTTGTCAAATAGTGAGTTCATGTCCCCAAAGCTTGGATCTTTGGGTTTATATAACACTAGATTACTATGGTAATTTACTAAAGTGTATTGTGTACTTTAGAGTAGCTAGATGGCACCTACATCTTCTTGAGTTCAAATCTGGCCTTACTAACTGTGTGACCCTGGTCAAGTCACTTCACCCTGTTTGCCTCAGTTTCTTCATCTATAAAATGAGATGGAGAAGGAAGTGACAGTCACTATTGGATCCTTGCCAAGAAAATCTCCAATGGGGTCATGATGAATCAGACAGAACTGGACAACAATTTGTGTTCCTAATCTAGTCTATTGATCCACCACTCTATTTATTAGCCAGTATTTTTTTTTTGTATTGGTGATTACCACTTTGTAATATTGTTTTAAATCTAGAACTACTAGGCCATCTTCCTTGGCACTTTTTTCAGTTCCCTTGATCTTTTTGGACTTTTTGTTCTTTGAGATGAACTTTATTGCCATTTTTTTCTAGCTCTATAAAATAATTCTTTGGTAATTTGATATCACACTGAATAAGTAAATTAACTTAGATAGAACTGCCATTTTTATTATAGTAGCTCAGCCTACTGATGAGCAATTAAAATTTCTCCAATTTTTAAAACTGTATTTGTGTGAAAAGTTATTGTGCTCAGATAATTCCCTGGATTAGTCTTGGCAGGTAGATTCAAGCATTTGATATTGTCTGGAGTTATTTTAAATTTCTCCTTCCTACTGGATTTTGTTGGTAGCATATGGAAATATTGGTGATTTTTGTGGCTTTATTTTATACCGTGCAACCTTTCTGAAGTTGTTGCTTCAAGTAGTTTTTTGGTTGATTCTCTAGGGTTCTCTACGTATTATCGGAAAAGAGTTTTCTTTCCTCATTGAGTATTTTTATTCCTTTACTGTCTTTTTCTTTGTCTTATTGCAATAGCTAGTATTTCTAGTCCAGTATTGAATTATAGTGGTGATAATGGACATCTTTGCTTCATCCCTGATCTTATTGGTAAGGCTTCAAGTTTATCCCCATTATAGACAGTGCTTATTCTTGATTTTAGATAGATACTACTTATTTTAAGAACGGCTCCATTGACTCCTATGCTTTCTAGTGTTTTTTTTTACTTTTTTTTCTTTTAAAACCCTTGCCTTCCATCTTGGAATCAATACTGTGTATTGGCTCCAAGGCAGAAGAGTGGTAAGGGCTAGGCAATGGGGGTCAAGTGACTTGCCCAGGGTCACACAGCTGGGAAGTGTCTGAGGCCAGATTTGAACCTAGGACCTCTAGGCCTGGCTCTCAATCCACTGAGCTACCCAGCTGCCTCCTTAGTGGTTTTTTAAAACCCTTATCTTCCATCTTGGAATCAATACTGTGTATTGGTTCCAAGGCAGAAGAGCTGTGAGGCCTAGGCACTGGGGGTTAAGTGACTTGTCCAGGGTCACACAGCTAGGAAGTATCTGAGGTCAAATTTGAACCCAGGACCTCCCGTCTCTAGGCCTGGCTCTCCATCCACTGAACCACCCAGCTGCTCCCTTTCTAGTGTTTTTAATAGAAATGGATGTTATATTTTGTCAAAGTCCTTTTCTGTATCTATTGACATGATCATATGATTTTTGTTGTTTTTGTTATCTGCTCAGTTATGCTGATAGTATCAATCCTATCTGGCCTTAGTATGATCTTCGTGATAGCTTGCTGTAATCTCTTTGTTAGTATTCTATTTCAATTTTTTTGCTTTGATATTAATTAGAAAATTTGATCCTGTAGTTCTGGGTTTTTTTTTTTTTGCTCTTCTTGGCTTAGCTATCAAAATGATAATTGTATCATAAGTTGAAATTGGAAAGACTCCTTCTTTGCCTGTTTTTTCGAATGGAATATATAGCATTAGGATTAATTAATGTTCCTTAAATGTTTGGTAGAATTACTCGCGAATGTATCTGGGCCTGCGGATTTTTTTTAGGGAGCTCATTGATGGCTTGTTCAATTTCCTTTTTGGAGATGGTTATTTAAGTATCCTGTTTTATCTCTTCTTAATTTGGGCAGTTTCACAATTTAATTCTACTTTAATTCTGAGGCAGCCAGGTGGTACTTGGAGAGGGCACTAAGCCTGGACTCCAAAAACTGGAGTTCAAAAATAGCCTCAGACACTTAGGAGATGTGTTACCCTGGGCAAGTCACTTACAAGGCAGGTTTGTCTTGATTTCCTCAAATGTAAATTGAGGATAATAACAGCATTTGCTTCCCAGGGTTGTTGTGAGCATTGAGTGACAGAATTTGTCATTTGTAAGTTGGCACAGAGCCTGGCACACTTTCCTCCTTCCCCTTACTTTCTTTCCTAGCCTCTCTTTCCCCATGCACTCCCATCTTCAATATGTCTGGTGCTTTGCCTTTTTATTGTGCATTTCCTATCTCATGGATGCTCATGGGTACCACAGCGAGTTTTATCTCAGCCTCTGGTGACTGTATATTGAGTGCCATAGCCTTGAAGCCTTCTGTTAGCCAATCCACAAGCATCTGTTAAGTGCTTAATATACGCCCAGCACTGCGCTAAAGTCTGGAGATACTAAAACTAGACCAAGAAGTAGAATGGGCTCCCTCTCAAAGTAGAGAATCCCCAGTTCCTGGAAGCCTTCAAGAAGAGTGGATCGTCACATATTGTAGAGGGGACTCATGGGATGGACTAAATGATCTCACTGGCCTTACCTAATTTTAGAATTCTGTGAACCCAAATTTTAGATGCACACCCTAGCTCGGTAACAAGAAAGAGCTAGCTAGGAACTTGGCAAAGTGCTTTGCCTAAAGACTATCGCATTTCATCTTCACAGGGACTCTGACACAGTTGCTATTTTTACCTTCTCTCATTTTACAGGTGAGGAAACTGAGGCTGAGTTTGAAGGCTGCTTTAGACACTTAGATGTGTGATCCTGGGCAAATCACTTAAATGCTGCCAACCTGAGTTTCCTCATCTGGAAAAATGGGGATAATAATAGTATCCTTTCCAGGATTGTCTGAAATTCAATTGAGATCACATTAACCATAAAGTGCCTTATAAAAACTAGCCATTATTGGTGCTGTTATTTGGTAGGTGACTTGGTCAGAGTCACAGAGCTAGAGTCTGGAACAGAATTTGAACTTGGCTTTTTTGTAGACCCTTACTTTCTGTCTTCGCATCAACTCTAAGGCAGAAGGGCAAAGGCCAGGCAAATGGGGTTAAATGACTTGTCCAGGGTCACACAGCTAGGATGTGTTTGAGACCATATACGAACCCAGGCCATCCCAGCTCCAGACCTCGTGCTCTAACCATTGTGCCACTTAACTGCCCTTTGGCTTGTTCTGGGTTTAAGTTTAACCCTGGGTCCCTCTTGCTCCATACTGCTGGTGTGATTACCTGACAGGAAGATGAGAGAAGGCATGGGGCACCCTGAGTGTGCAGATGGGGAGGGGAGAGACTGGTTAGGATGGAGAAAAGGACAGTCATTTAAAAGGATACAAATTCTGCCCACTTTGAGTTATGCTAGAACCGCTCTTGGCTTTACCAAGCAGAATTCTCTTGAATGCTCCAGGCTGTTCTAGTTTGTTGACCCATGAGGTAGAGTCGGAGTCATTATGTACCTTTTCATAGAGACGGAGCTCCTCGTTCCTGGAGATGGCCCAGCAGTCTGGCACGAGAGGAATTTGCCCTGCTCACCTTGCAGAGAAAGGCTGACCTTTTGGCTGGAAAGCATGACGCTTGGGCAGTGGGGGGTAGAGGGGAAACCAAAGAGCTGTCACCCCATCTTCCTCTTTTATGCCAGGGGCTGCCAGTTTCATACTGCTGAGCCTGCCTGAAACGGGAGAAAACATTCTAGATCTGGAGTCAGAGGGTCTGAGTTTCAATCCTGATAGCTGCTTCCAGGCCTGTGATGTCACCTTTCTGGGCCTCAGTTTCTTCATTGATTAAAAATTAGGTGGTTGGGTATAGGTGACCCCAAAGGTCCCTTCTAGCCCTAATGCTATTATCCTATGGTTGTGGGGTCCCGATGACTTCGAGTGCTTTTGCTAGAGATCCCATTGAAATTAATGAAAACTCCAGGGTCTTGTTGGGTCGGACACATCCTGAACTGACCTTTAATTGGTTACTTGTTGACTTACCTCTAAAGATCATGAGCGTACCTAAGATTTAGCCAAGATGATAAAAACTAATAGAAGAGAACAGCTGGGTGGCTCAGTGGATTGAGATCCAGGACTAAAGAAAGAAGGCCCTGGGTTCAAATCTGGCTTCAGATACTTCCCAGCTGTGTGACTCTGGGCAAGTCACTTTACCCCCATTGCCTTGCCCTTACTGCTCTTCTACTTTGGAACCGATACACAGTATTGATTCTAAGATGGAAGGTGAGGGTTTAAAAAGGACTAATAGAAAACAAAGATGGTGGCATACTCCCAGTTTTGGAAGTAACCAAGAGTAGTTAGGGGCAGTTAGGTGGTACACTGGCTAAAGCCTGGAGTCAGGGAGACCTAGGATCAAATCCAACATTGGATAGTTACTAGTTGTGTGACCCTGGGCAAGTCACTTAACTCCATTTGTCTCAGTTATCTCATCTGTAAAGTGGAAATAATAATAATAGCATCTACTTCCAGGCTCATTGTGAAGATTAAATGTGATAATTATAAAAAGTGCTCAGTACAGTTCCTGCCACATAGTAGGCACTATATAAATGTTAAGTATTATCATCATAATTGTTATTGTTTTGTGTTTTTGTTTGTTTGTTTTTGAGAGCACAAAGAATAAAATTAACTAGGCTGAGAGCTTAGTTTTGGTTATAAACTACTCCCCTTCCTCCAGTTGAACTTGTCTTATACAAAGAAAAAGGTGAAAAATGTTTATTGGTCAACGTGGTAGGGATCTAGAGACAAATACCCAACATGATTGGTACTCTCAAGGAGCTGACATTCTTTGGAGTGACAACAAATATACTGAGAAAGGAAGACAGAGTGATGAGACAAAAATGCAGAGATTTGAGAAGGCATCATTAAGCAAGGGATCACTGAGCTACCTTTTTTTTTAAAACACCCTCACATTCTGTCTTAGAATCAATACTATTAGTTCCAAGGCAGAAGAGCAGCAAGGACTAGGTAATGGGGGTTAAGTGACTTGCTCAGGATTTCACAACTAGGATGTGTCTGAGGCCATATTTGAACTCAGGACCTTAAGTCTCTAGGCCTAGTTCTTAGTCCACTGAGGCATCTAGCTTCGCCCTACTGAGATAACTCTTTTTTTTTTTTTAAAACCCTTATCTTCTGTCTTAGATTGAAAACTGTGTATTTGTTCTAAGGCAGAAGAGTGGTAAGGGCTAGGCAATGGGGGTTAAGTGACTTGCCCAGGGTCACAAAGCTAGGAAGTGTTTGAGGTCAGATTTGAACCTAGGACCTCCTGTCTCTAGGCTACTGAACTAACTCTTGAAGGAAGATAAAAGATTTTGAGAGAGAGATGAGTTCTTGGGAGAAGCCCTTGTGCAAATGCAAGATGGGAAATCCTGTATCTATGAGCTCTGGGAATAGCTAATAAGTAGTCCTAGGGCTAGACTTTAGAAGTAGATGAAGGGAGGCAGCTTGGTGGCTCAGTGGATTGAGAGTCAGGACTAGAGACAGGAGTCTCTTCCTAGCTGGGTGACCCTGGGCAAGTCATTTAACTCCCATTTCCTAGACTTTATCACTCTTCTGCTGTGGATCCAATATACAGTATTGAGTCTAAGATGGAAGGTGAGGGTTTTAAAAAATATAAAAATGAAATTAAAAGAGAAGTAGATCAAGAGCAGTCATAAAATATATTTGGTAATGCCAGTATATGAATGGAAATATTTGAAAGGGAGTCACAAAGTAAGGGTAGGAAGGTAGATTAGCATTTTATTATGAAAAGGCTTGAGAATTTTTATTTTATCTTGAGGGCAACAAAACCACTGAAAATGATTGAGTTGGGGGAATGACATAGATCTCCTTTATTGAAATGAGCAATGCCAATTTGATAGCTTTTTAGAAGATAGATTAGAGTGGGGAGAGGCTGGAATTGTGGAAGCCCTCTGGCCATATTGCAATGGACCAGCTATTGGGTGATGAAGGCCTTGTGAATGGAAGAGTATAGAGTCATCAGGGTCTGTCACCTGATTGGGCTATTGGGAGGCTGATAGATTATTAACCAGTGGCCACTTGGGCCAACTGTCTCTCTTGTTTTACAAAACTGAGAATGAGGAAGGAGATGTGACCTGCAGGATCACCCAAATAGCAGCTCTAGTGACAGGATAGTCACAAACATAAGGAATTTCAGTAGAGTGACTAGTTGGGAGGAAATAAGTATTTTTGTTTTGCACTTGTGGAGTTTGAGATAGCTTTGGGACATCCTGGTGGAGGAGGAGAAAGATGAAGAAGGTAAGTTATAAGAATGAAGCCCTTCAGCTTTCAGATCCTCTCCACATCAGCCACAGACTGCACACACAACTACAGTAAGGGAGGGAGGCAGTATTTAGTCATATATCTACCTATCCACCTATCCAGCTACCTCTCTTTCTTTATCTGTCTTATTTCTATATCTTTTCTCTATCTGTTTTTGTGTTTATACCTACCTACCTGCCTGTCTACCTGCCCATCTGTCTATCCATCTGAATATCTCTCTGTATGTATGTATGTATGTATGTATGTATGTATGTATGTATCTATCTATCTATCTATCTATCCCTTTCTCCATCTCTATCAATCTATATATCTATCATCCATCTATCTGTCTATCCATCTATCTATATCTATTTATCATCTATCTCTATCACCCATCTATCTATCCACCCATCTATCTATCTATCTATCCACCCATCTATCTATCTATCTATCTATCTATCTATCTATCTATCTATCTATCTATATCACCCTTCTAATCTATCTATCTATCCATCTATCCATCTGTCTATCTATCTATCTATCTATCTATCTATCTATCTATCTATCCCTTTCTCCATCTCTCTCTATCAATCTATATATCTATCATCCATCTAATCTATCTGTCTATCCATCTATCTATCTATATCTATTTATCTATCATCTATCTATATCATCTATCTCTATCACCCATCTATCCATCCATCCATCTATCTATCTATCTATCTATCTATCTATCTATCTATCTATCTATCTATATCACCCATCTAATCTATCTATCTATCTATCTGCCTGTCCATCTATCTGTCTGGCTCTTTCCGTCTGTCTGCCTCTCTGCCCATCTCTATCCATCTATGTATATATCTGTGTGTGTCTATTTCTATCTATCTCTTCTTTGTGTGTTTTTGTGTCTATTATCTGTCTTCATCTACTTGTCTGTCTGTCCATCTATCTATCAGTCTCTCTGTCTGCTGTATATCTCTATCCATCTATGTATATATCTGTGTCTGTGTCTATTTCTATCCATCTCTTCTCTATTTGTGACTTTGTGTCTCTCAATGTATAAATCTGTTTCTATCTCTATTTATCTATCATCTATATATCTACCCACCCATCCATCTATTTATCTCTCTTTGAATAGATACACATGTATATAATTATATCTTAAATGCATTTTTCTTAAATCCATAGATTTTTCCAGTTGTTTGAAGAGAACAGTCCAAGATGCCGGAAAATCCTGCAGCAAGTATGTCTATAATTTGTTCATCTCCATAACAGAGGGTTGCGTTTTCAGGGAAGGAATGGAAAACCATTGGTATTTAACTGGTGCTTTTGTACATTATTTCTACCACAGATAAGCTGCAGATTCTGCAGGTCCTCGAGCGGCTGCAAATGAAATTGCAAGACAGGGGTGACACCTCCCAGAATGAGAAACTTGCCTTGTTTTGTGAGACACTGAAGAGCCCTCTCTTCAACCAGATTCTTACAATTCAGCAATCCATCAGACAACTGAAGGGCCAGGTAGGTTTGAACCCATGGTCGTCCTTGTCCAGTGGTTTTAGGATGGAGATCTATAGATGGATGTGAAGACATTCTGATTTGGGGAAGTGATGGGCTGGGATCACAGAGTTGGATGGGTCAAGTCATGAGCACCATTGTAGCTTTGTTAAGCTCCTACTTCCTGCCCTAGTGACAATTCTAGGACAGAAAAACAAAGGCGAGGCAAATGGAATTAAGTGTCTTTCTCAGGGTCACATAGCTAGAAAGCATTTGAGCCCAGATCTGGAGCCAGGCCCTCCCAACTCTGGGCCTAGAGCTCTGTCCACTGTACCACATAGCGGCCCCATCATCATAGCTTTTTCAACAAATGGTCTTTCTGTTTTTCCTTAAAAAGTTGTCAAATCTTCTCCACTCTACCCCCCAAGTCCCCTGCTACTCCCCACTCTGCTCCAGTCGGTTGCCCTTTTGGATGGCCAATTATTAGGAAGTTGCGTATGTTGTCACCTAATCAACCTCCCAATTACTTTCTCCTCTTGAATCTCACACTATCTATTGCTGGAGAAGTTTGCCAAGAAAAATGCCAGCTGTAGGGGGCTCTGTATAGTCTTAGATATGTTTTCTTTTTCTTCGACTTTTGGTTGGGGCCTTAGGGCTCTGGATGCAGATCAGCACCAACTCTGTAAGTTAGAATTGTCTAGAGACCAGAGGAATGAAGGGCCACACAGCAAACAGGTGGCACAGGAACTTGAATACAGATCTTTGTGACCAGATTGCTATCTGCTAGGCTACACTGCCTCTCAGGCACTATAGATGTAACCATTTCTGCTGCTGCTCCTGCTATTATTATCCACAGGCAGATCCTAGATTTGTGAAATAGCCCAGCTTTGCTATTCTATGTGTGCCCTCTTCCTTTGGGGAACTGCTGCCTGCTCACAGACCATTCTTGCCTGCAGTTGACATGGAATGTTGCTAGTTAGTAGATGGTGCTGGTGCCTATGTGGTCACCTGTCTTTATCCTGATGGACTGTTTATTAAAGTATTCTTATCATGGTTTTTATTTTACTTTTTTAAACTCCTACTTTCTGGCTTAGAATCAATACTGTGTGTTGGTTCCTACACAGAAGAGCCATAACGGCTAGGCAATGGGAGTTAAGTGACTTGCCCAGGGTCACATAGCTAGGCTAGATCTGAATCCTGAATCTCCCCCTCTAGGCCTGGCTTTCTATTTACTGAGCCACTTAGTTGTCTTTAGTACATGAGACCTTGGAACCCCACCCCCCCCACCCCCGTGGTGGTTTATTCTGTAAAATGAGTGGCTTTTAGATCTAAGTCTGATCTCTGGTAGCCAAAGGATTAACAAACAGACCAAGCTATGTTTTTTTATACCATCTACATACATAAGCTGTTAGCTCTATGTGCAACTTGCAACCTCTAATCTCTCATAAGTGTTCATACATGAAGTTTTTAGCAGATTATAAAATTATGTGATCTCTCCCTCTCCCTCTCTCCCTCCCTTTCTCTCTCCCTCCCTCCCTTTCCCTCTCCCCCCCTCTTTCTTTCCCTCTCTCTCCTCTCTTTCTCTCCTCCCTCCCTCCCTCCCTCTCTCTCTCTCTCTTTCTTTCTTTCCCTCCCTCTCTCCCTTTCCCCCCTCTTTCTTTCCCTCTCTCTCTCTCCTCTCTCTTTCTCTCCCTCTCTCCCTCCCTCCCTTTCTCTCTCCCCCCTCTCTTTCTTTCCCTCTCTCTCCTCTCTTTCTCTCTTCTTCTCCCTCCCTCCCTCCCTCTCTCTCTCTCTCTTTCTTTCTTTCCCTCCCTCTCTCCCTTCCCCCCTCTTTCTTTCCCTCTTTCTCTCCTCTCTCTTTCTCTCCCTCTCTCCCTCCCCCCCCTCCTTTTCCTTTTTCCATTCTCCTTTTTTTGTTTTTATCAGCTTAGCCACATTCCTTCAGACTGCCCGGCCAACTTTGATTTTTCCAGGAAAGGGTTGCTTGTGTTTACTGACTCCTCCATCGCCAATGGGAATGCCCACACAGCCTTTAATAACTCAGGTGGTGTGTTTCCTTGGCCTCCACGTTCCAGAAATGAGGAATTTAACTCTGTCATCCAACAGATGGCCCAGGTAGGTCAAGTCACATCTTGTTACATGTAACCTCATTTCCTAACTCTCTGACATTACAATGGGTGCCCCTCTGCCTGGTGTATGTTACCTTCTCTTACCTCTCCTACCTATCTTCTATGCTGAGTTCAACACCAGGAAGCCTTTCCCAACACTGCCCTATCCCCTAGTTGCAAGTGCCTCTTGGCAAAATTACCTTGAATTATTGTTTATATTTATATTCAATAATATTCTCTTCTTATAGAATATAAATGTCTTGAAGGAAAAGATTTGTGTTTTTGTGTTTGTGGCCCCATTTAGCATGGCCTAAAGGAATAAATATGCATTTGTGTAGTGCCTACTATGTGCCAGATGCTGTGCTAAGTGCTTTTTGCTTCTTTTCAAATATTACCTAATTTGATTTTCACAAAAACCCTGGGAGGTAGGCACTGCTAATAAAGGAATGAATGAAAGAATAAATAGACAGCTAGATTAAAATTATCCCCATTTTACAGTTAAGGACACTGAGGTAAATTAAAGTAAGTGACTTTCCCAGGGTCACACAATTAATGTCTGTGACTGAATTTGAATTTAGAACTTTCTGACTCTTAATAAATAAAATTTAAAAAAATTCATCATTCTATCCACTAAGCTACCAGCTGCCTTATACATAATGGATGGAGAGCTGGCCTTGGTGTCAGGAAGCTCTGGGTTTATTTTTTTTTCTGACACATACTCTCTGTATTGCCTTGGAGACCTTATTTAACTTCTCATACCTTTAGGCAACTTTCCATATAGGTTGTAAACCCATTGCCAATATGATAAAAAAAAATTTAATCTTGTTCTCTTCAACTTCCTATCAGCATATTTTACCTGGGTAGCCAAAGAGGAGAGAACTGGGTTGGTTCCTTAGAGAGGGAAGATTGCCTGTAATCTCTCTCTCTGAGAATCCATCCACTTTTCCTCTTCAAATCCTACAGAATAAAATAAAATTGAAAAGAATCGAGTTGATGTCTTTATAAAAAATATATTTAAAAGCTGGGGAAATGTTTCAAATATCACCTTTGACTAATTTCCCTTCTCACTTATGCATTTTCTATAATTGATTTTTGACATTTGGGGCCAGATTTGTTCCTCCCCTGAAGGCTCTGAAGAAACCTTTACTTACTTGTGAGTTTCAGTTTACAAATGGAAAGTGATTAGAACAGATAAGGCCCAATCAGATAGCAAATTCATGAATTTTAAAGCCTAACTGTTTAAATGAGAATCCCTGACTTAGCATTATCTCTTTATTCCATTTGTTTATTGTTCAACAGTTGCTTTTTGGGTTTTGCTTTTGTAAGTCCCCTGGCATTAGAAAGGGGACTCTTTCAATTAGTGTGCTATTAGAAGCCAACAAGAAGGTTCAACGACTGAGATGGCAACTCAGCAAAGCACTGTGGAGTGCTCAGGGCGTGTTGGAACACAAAGGACAACACAGCCATCCAATGCAGCTGAGGAAGTCTCCAGGTGTAACGACTTTTTGTGCCACTGGACCCAGGCTTCCAACGCAGAGAGAGTGGGACTGACTCTGTGCATCGACTTTTCCACTTAAATCTCCTTCACGCACAAGTGTCTTTGTGCACACTCACACAAAGACAATAGTCATCCTCGGTTACCGAGAGACTACTACTACTACTAAAGTCCTTGACCTTAAGCACCAGAGCCACCTCTTTTAAGATAAAACCCTTATGTAGGGTGAGGTTTTCTCCCAGTCTTTCAGGCTGTCCCAGTAGAGAGAAATGTGAACCTGATTAAAAACCAGAGATGCTACTTGTTTGGACTGGAGCTAAAAGCTTGTATCCTGAGGATTTCGAAGCTTAGATTCTCTGCCTCTCTGAAGATGGAACTGAAAGGAATTTTTAGTAAGAAACCAGTGGAGGGAAGAATTCAGAACATTTTGAAGATGTTCATAGATGTGCAGAAAACATGCAATAGGAAACAAGGTTTCTTTCCTCTGAGAGTGCTTCTTCCTCATGGGGTTCAGCTCATCATGGGAATGAAGTGTCAAAATGCTTCCCCAGTTCCCTGAGGTGATGAAACATCCTTGAGGCCATCATGCCCTGGATTCGATTTTTACTGCCAATCAAAAAGTGAGAGTTTTCCCAGAAATCCAAATGCTGGCTTGGTATAGTCTTGGAACTGGCCAAAGTATCTTTGCCTGTGCTCATCAGGTTCAGAGCTAGCTCAACAGTAAGCTGTGCACTTTATTTCTCTCCCCATCAGGGCAGACAGATTGAATATATAGATATAGCAAAGCCATCTACTGGAGGTCTGGGATTCAGTGTGGTGACTGTAAGAAAGCAAAATGCTGGAGGCGAAGGAGGTGTGGATCTCTTTGTGAAGGAAGTCCAGCCAGGAAGCATAGCAGACAGGTGAGAGTTACTTGTTTTCTCCACAATCATTTTTTAAAACAATACTTTATTGATCTTCACTTTCCCCAGTATTTCTCTTCAAGTCACTTGAACTTCCCTGGGCCTCAGTTTTTCTGATCTCTAAAATGAGGGAATTGGACCAGATAGCCTCTGAGATTCCTTTCTGCTCCAGGTCTTGGAGCCTATGATTCTTTCCTCCACTAAGAAAAATAGCAGAGCTAAGGGAGCAAAAAGAGAAAAAAGAAAGAAAAGAAAGAAATAGCCATCTAGCTGCCCCATACAGGTACATAAATGAGTTGGTCTAATAAGAGAAGTGCTGTGTTGGGCCAGAGGTAAAGCATGGTAACTGGCTTCCAGGAGGCATTTGATTGAGTAGAAAAGAGACTGGGCTCTCAGGAAGTCTTGGGGCATGTGCTGCTTATTATCCGAGGGACCGTAGGCTTCTAATAAGCAGTGGATGAACTTTTAAAGTGATAGAAGTCAAAAAAGAGCAGAAAAGAGAGATGAGGACAGAACTAGAGAATAAGACCGAGGAGGGTCAGTTAACGATGCCAAAATTGAACAGTGAAGAGTCAAAGAATTCATGCCAGAAGAGCTTTTTCAGAAGGAGGTGGGTGATCAGCAGGGCAAGATGCTGGAGAGGTCAGTGAACATTAGGACCAAGAGAAGGCTGTTGAATCTCGCCAAGAAGATGCTCTTGACTGTTCTAGTCATTTCAGCTGAGCAAGTGAAGCTGCCTTTCAGCAGGTTTGCGGGTGGATTTTTGGAGGGAGTGGTGAAGAAACAGCTTGAGTGGGCGTGGAGAACACCTTCAAATAGACTGGCTGGCATTGTTTTTGTTTACCTTTAAAACCAAATGTCTTTACAAAAAACCCCCAACAATTTACAGGATGCACACAGTGTAACTTGTGTTAATTACTTAATGTGTGCTCTGATGAAAAAAACATTCTGAAGTGCTAAGTTGTAGTCTTTAATTGAAACAGTGTAATAAACAAAAGAACTCTGTAGCAACCTGCTGAATGTGGAGTCCTCAGACTTGGGGGGTTTGTTGTTGTTGGGTTGTTCTCTGTTTTGTTTTTGCCTTCTCTTCTGAGAAATTAATGAGCCACTTAACAGAAAGAAAAATGCCTTCCCCTATTTCAAGAGATCAACGATTAAAGGAAAATGACCAAATCCTGGCCATCAATCACACCCTCCTGGACAGGAACATCACCCATCAACAAGCTATCACTCTGCTCCAGCAGTGCATGGGATCTCTGCATTTGGTTGTTGCTAGGGGAACTCGACAATGGCCAGGCCAAAGTTCAACTAGCCTGAGTGATCTAAACCCTTCAGAGAAGGTGAGTAAGAACCTGGGAAGATTTACATCTTGGGTTATGCCCCTAGTAAGTAAGTCTGTCTAAAGGTTTCCTAAGGTAGGAATGAATGAATTTTTAAAAAAGCATTTCTTAAGTGGATTATTGTTTGCAAAAAGCAGTTGCTGCCTCCTTATATTCTTATGGGAGAAATAACACACCTTGTTTTGGAATGCAGAGAAGATTGACACACCCCATCCAGGGACATTTTCAGAGTTCATTTCAAAGTGGTTCTTGGTTCCAGAACTAGAGGACAAAGAAAGAGCAAAGTTGTGGGAGAGGCCAGGCTGTTGATTAGGTGGTGAAGGAGTTGCCCTCATAAGTATTTAGGGAGGAACAGTCACCAGTCTGGAGAATGAGGCCTCTGGTCTGATATTCCTGGTCTCTGCCATTTGGAATGGTGGTTGGTTAACCCAGAGGCTTTGGAGAGAGAAAAGGGAAATTTTTATTGTATTCAGAGAATCACAAGATAACCTTAGAGGTCAAGAAATACAATCCCCTCCTTTTAGAGACTAGGAAAATGAGGTCCAGATGCATCATCTCCTAATTTGTGTGACTACTAAAAGCAATTATCATTTTCGTGTAGGTGAGATATTTCATAAAGACCTTTTTCCCCCTCTCCTTTCTGATGTTTTTCCCAGAAGGGTTTCTGTCTCAGCTGGACTTTAGGTATATGTTGCTGACCTTCAGGAGACAAATCAAGCTAGCGTTAGGAAAATGAGTCACTAGCCTGTCCTGTGCAATAGGGATCTGGGTTGTTCTGCTTCACAGCAGAGGGCAAAACTAGGAGCTCCCTGTACACAATGGATGAAAATTTCATTTCATGAAAGATTTCTTTTCAATTAGAGCTATCAACAAATGACTTAGGCCAACAACATAGGAGGGAACTGGAGCTCTTCCAGCAAAGGCTAGGTGACCATCTCAGTGATGTAGCTGGGATTCTCCTCTAGCTGTGAGTCAGACTAGATGGATTCTCCAATTCTATGGATGAATTTTAGTTATTATTCTTTTAGGAGATAGGGGAAAGATTCTGTCTTTCTAGATACTATCTGCAGCCAGACAATTAGTTGCTATGAGGATACTGATATAAATTTTTGCTTCATCTGAGATTATTTTTGATTTGTTTTCTTTGCAAAGACTCTTTCCCCCTCCTTTTATTTTTCTTTTTAAAAAAATCTATTTTCTTCCCCCCACTTCTCAATCCATTAAAAAAAAAGAAACCTATGTAACAACCATGGATATTCAAGGAAAGTAAATTTCCACACTGACCATGTCAAAAACAAAAGTGTTATTTTGTACTCAGATGCTATCCCCTCTCTGTTGGGAGATGAGAGCCTGCTTCATCATGGGTGTACTGGAATTCCATTGTTGTTGATATATAAATTGTTCTGGTTCTTCTTATTGCACTCTTTTAATTCTCAACAAATGTTTCCAAAGTTCTCTGAGGCCTTTTTCTTCATCATTTCTTATAGTGTACTTATATTCCATTATACACATAAAGAATTGTTTATTCTGCCATTCTCCAATTGATGCGAATCCCTTCAATTTTCTAGTTCTTTGTCACCATCAAAAGAACTGCT
Source organism: Monodelphis domestica (assembly GCF_027887165.1). Lineage (NCBI taxonomy): Eukaryota > Metazoa > Chordata > Mammalia > Didelphimorphia > Didelphidae > Monodelphis > Monodelphis domestica. Next base: position 15,236,228 of record NC_077228.1, on the reverse strand, counting down.
GTAAATATTTACATATATGGGTGCTTTTCCTCTTTCTTTAATCTCTTTGGGGTGTAGGCCTAGACATGGTATCTGTACAGGACCTATATTTGGAGCTGGAAGGGATGTTAGAGGCCATCTAGTCCAACCACCTCATTTTACCAAGGAGTAAACTGAGGCACTACCAAATTAAGTGACTTGTTTGTGGTTGGTTGTACAAGTGGCTGAGTTGGGAAGACAGACTAAGTCCTTCAAATGTAGCCTTTTCCCCTTGGAACCTTGCTGCCTGAAAATTCAGAGAGGTGAGATTTCACTTCAGACACTTCTAGCTTATGAACCTGAGAAGGTCACTGGATGCCAAATGCCTAGCTCTTCCTGGTCTTCTGCCTTGGAACTGATACTTACTATCAATTCTAAGATCAAAGGTAAAGGTTTACAAAAATTCAGAAGAGTGGTTCTTTTGGGCATAATTCTTTTGATAAGTCATATGACCTTAGACAAATCATGCCACCTCTGAGCATCATTTCTTCAACTATAAAATGGGGATAAAAGAAGTCATTTGCTATCTGTTGCTATTTAATAGAAACTTATCTTTCTTTCCTCCCTTCCTTCATCTTTCCCTTTTTCCCCTCTTCTCCTTCCTCCCTCCCTCCCTCCCTGCCTCCCTCCCTCCCTCCCTCCCTTCCTTCCTTCCTTCCTTCCTTCCTTCCTTCCTCCCTCCCTCCCTCCCTCCCTGCCTCCCTGCCTCCCTCCCTCCCTCCCTCCCTCCCTTCCTTCCTCCCTCCCTCCCTTCCTTCCTCCCTCCCTCCCTTCCTTCCTCCCTCCCTCCCTCCCTCCCTCCCTCCCTCCCTCCCTCCCTCCCTCCCTCCCTTCCTTCCTTCCTCCCTCCCTCCCTCCCTCCCTCCCTCCCTCCCTCCCTCCCTCCCTCCCTCCCTCCCTCCCTCCCTTCCTTCCTTCCTTCCTTCCTTCCTTCCTTCCTTCCTTCCTTCCTTCCTTCCTTCCTTCCTTCCTTCCTTCCTTCCTTCCTTCCTTCCTTCCTTCCTTCCTTCCTTCCTTCCTTCCTTCCTTCCCTCTCTCCTTCCCTCTCTCCTTCCCTTCCTAAAAACCCCTTACCTATCTTATAATCAGTACTGTGCATTGGTTCCAAAACAGAAGAGTAGTAAAGCCTAGCCAATGTGGGCTTAAGTGACTTGCCTAGGGTCACAGAAATCTAGAAAGTATCTTGAGGTCAGATTTGAACTCAGGACCTCGCATCCCTAGACTTTGGTTCTCAATCTCCTGAGTCACCTAGCTGTCCTCAGCTACTCATTTTTCAAATTCTAATCATCCATGTATATGACTTGGTCTGTCTGCCTATATTTCTCTTTGCCTGCCTGGGTGTATTTGTCTGTTTCTTTGACTTTGTGTCTCTGTCTTTCTTTGTGACTCTTTATCTATTTGTGTGTATTATTAGTGTAAATACTCTGTCTCCCCTCCTAAATACATGGTCATTCCTTGACAGCAGAGACTGTCTTGGTCATACTCTTTTTTTTAATACCTTGCATATAATAGATGCTCAGTAAGACTGTTGGATTTGTTGAGTGTTCCTTTCCATATAGAAACCCTCTAGAAATGTTGATGATGGCCTCTCTGTAACGGATGCTTTTTGCTGTTGATTACAGGTTTGCTGGGGTCATGTTGAAGATGTTGAACTTGTTAATGATGGTTCCGGCTTAGGTTTTGGAATTGTTGGTGGGAAATCGAGTGGTGTGGTTGTGAAGACGATTGTTCCTGGAGGATTAGCTCATCGGGTATGTGGCTTTTCTCTGTCATTGTTTTATTTTTGTTATTGTTCCAAAAAACGTTCTTGTTTATTTAAAACTTAGTTACTATTAGCAAAAATCAACGCGAATCGCCATTGCAGAATCACAGAATCTGAGTTGACGGGAAGCTCACAGGTATAGCTGAAAAAAATGAGTGACAGATTGCAGTCTGGGTGTGTTGAGCGAGTGTGCATATCAGTGAAATCATTCATCTTAGAAGCCACTAAGAATATGGCATCCTTTGACAAAATCTCTTTAGGTTGATAGAGAAGACATTTTTGTAGGACATCAGGGATATATATAACTCATTAGCTTTGTTTTCAATGTCCTGTTTTCCTTGTCCTCAGCTTCCCTCTGACTGCAGGGTTTTGCAGTCAACCAACTCTAAAAGGACTGCTATATATTGGCACGGTTTGCTGTTATTGTTGTTCAGATGGTTTTTAATTGTGTACAACTCTCTGTGACCCCATTTGGGGTTTTCCTGGCAAAGGATCACTTGTCCAGTTAGTAAATGTCTGAAGCCAGTTTTGAACTCTGGAAGAGGGACCCAGCACTCTACCCACTGTACCACCTAGCTGCCCACTGCTACAATTAAAAGATTCTTCCCTCCCTCTATTTCCCCTCCACTGGACACTGGCCTCCTTGAGCTTATAAATAACCCAAGTTCAGCCATGAACTGTTGCTCTTATCAACATTGCAATTTCATTAGCAAGTCTGTTCTCAGTGATGTGACAGAATGATGTTGAGTTGATTTGGTTAACTTGAATTACACTGAGGTTGTTTCTCTCCCCTGCTATTCTTCCACCTCACCTCCATAAATAATCCTCCCCATTCTTTCCTGTTAACTCTCTTATGGGCAGTTGTTCACCCAAATAAATCTTTTCGTGGTTCAATTTCAGCTGTGAGAGAAATACCTGTTTAGGCGATAGGGGGTCTCATCATGCTCATCTGTTCTATTATTAGGCTCTTGGAAAGCAAGACAGAAGAAAGCCTTTTTTGTTCTATTTGAGTATAAATCCTTTAAAAATAGAGTACATTTAATCATCATCTTCTGTTTTTATATCACCAACATTTTTGGAATTATCTTTCTGCTCCCCCTCTTTCAGAAAGAACCATCATTAATAATAGAGGTTGAAAAAAAAGGAAGGGGGCAAGACACCATTTTGGCAAAACTATCCAAAGTGTTGAAAGGCTGCTGTTGTATGTGGCCTTCTGAACCCACCCTCCCTCACTTCTAAACATCAGGGAGGGAGCTGCCTCTGCATTTCTCTTCTTTGGGGCTAAGCTTGGTATTATAACTTTGCAACATTCATCTTCAATTATTTTATTGATGTTCATTTATTTACATTGTTGTAATCATCACATATGGTTTTCCTGGCTCTGCTCACTTAATTTTGTATCAGTTCACAAACTGGATACTTCTGTATCCATCATAATCATTGTTGCCCATAGCACAGTAATATTCCATTGCATTTATTTATTTATCTCAGTTTGCTTAGTTGCTCCTAATTGATGGGCATCTACTTTGCTTATTTACTAGTTAATGGGATTTACTTTGTTTCCAGTTCTTTGATGCCATAAATTTGTTGGTGGAACTAGGAAAGTTCTTTTGATTGTAATTGCTTTCACTAATTTATTCTTCTGAGAATTATTCTGCCCCTCTCTAATAGAGTCCCTTCTAATTAAGGAGGCCAATGTGTGTACTAGAAACTCTAGGTTCTAGGGCAGTGATGATGAACCTTTTAGAGACCACATGCCCAAACTGCACTCTCAAGCCACCTGGGAGGCCCTCACATTACCCTAGACAAGAGAGGGAGGAAGTGCTCAGATTGGGCTGCTGGGCAGAAGGCATGTGAAAAATCTTCTCAGGCACAGTGGAGGTGGGGAAGAGAGCAGCCCCCTCTGGCTCTTGGAAGTCCATGTGCCATGGGTTCACCAATATAGTTCATGGGCAAGGAGCTATCTTAGCCTAAGTAAAGCCAGCACTCCAGTGACTACTTTGGACCATTTTTAAAAAAAATTAAAACCCTTACCTTCCGTCTTGGAGTCAATACTGTGTATTGGCTAGAGTGGAAAGGGCTAGGCAATGGGGATCAAGTGACTTGCCCAGGGTCACACAGCTGGAAAGTGTCTGAGGCCAGATTTGAACCTAGGACCTCCCATCTCTAGGCCTGGCTCTCAATCCACTGAGTTACCCAACTGCCCCCTGGACCATTTTCAAGTAGGGTATGCTTCTATTACCCAGGCTCACTGTCTCTGGCAAGAGTGAGGGATAGTCTGTTTTGCTGGGCTCTAAGCAATATCAAGAGAATATGAGGAAAGACCTGAACACATTCAGTAGACTCCCTGTGTTGAACTTTTGGGAGGCCATGCCTGAGAGTTGTCTAGGATGGGCAGTCATGGGTAACCTGAAAGTACTGGAGTTGGATCCCATGGCAATGAGATCAGAGGGCCACTGGGGGCCTGGGTATTCTCTCTGCTGATTCAATTCACACTTCTTCTATAACCAGTAGATGGTCTCTTGAGCCAACCTAGTGATGAACCTCTCCAAACTGAGTTGGGCTAATTTTCAAAGGCCGGGGAAGGACTGGCCAGATCTGACATTTGGCCTATGTAATCAGCAAAGATCTAGTTCACCTCCTTCCTACAATGGGGTACCAGAATAGAACTTGAGTTCAGGACTATGCCATTTCTTGAAAGAGGAAATATTTGTGGGTCCCAGAAAATTCAAGTTTTTAAATACCTTTCTTAAAAACGCAGAGCACCAATAGATGAATGGAAGGGTGTGGGCTTTTGGCCATCATTGATCCATTTTGCTTCTGTGTTTGTATTTTGCCCCAACTCTTTAATGACTCTTGTTGATGTGTGATGCCTGTTCAGATACAAAGTCAACTCGGTACCTTTTAATTTGCTGGCTTGATATACAGATTACGGAAGGAGGAGGCCTCTTGCGAAACTAAAATAAAAGGCAGCAATTTGAGATGCAGGAATGAAGAAAGTTGCCTGTCATTTCAAAGCCTTCCCTATCTATCAATCTGACTAATAACTGTTTTTGCCCTGACTGATTCTGGAGAACACCTGCTTTTCTGTAATGAACAAAATGTTTGGCTTCCAGTGACAGATGCAAATTAACTGCCACGGTTTAAATTAAGCAAGAGGAGAGGTGAAGGAAAATTGGGCCAAATAAATATATAGACACATATATAGTGCATTGAAAAGAGAAAGTCAAACAGGCAATTCAGTCCAAAAGCATGAAGTGACTTTGGTGTGCTAAGTGTTCCCCAAGCCTTTATTAGCTGCCCATTTTGTGCCAGGCTTTGGGAATTCAAAGTCCAAATTCAGATAGTCTCTATCCTCAAGAAAATCCTATTCTGCTTTGGAAAAATGACTTGTACACGGATCAGTGAATCCGAAGAAGGATCCCTGTTGTTATTTTGGTGAGGGTGGGTGAGCACCACCAACTGGCGAGATTAGAAAAGGCCCGACTTGGCCAAGGCCCTGGAGCTGAGCTCTGAAGGGAGCTAGAGGTTTCTCAGAATGATAGCGTGAGAATTCCAGGCAGGAGGGATGATCTCTTTAGGAGGTGGGATGTTGTCTATAGGCAATAGCAGTAAGGACAGTTCACTGGTGCCATTTGTGCATTTTAACCTTCCTCAACTTCTAAGTAAAATTTAGCAGTTCCTTCAGTCACTCAAAAATACAATTTGGAGCCGGGAGTCTCCAGACTGCCAAAAGCTCTTTGCCTGAGAGTCACTGTGGTTCTATGGAGAGAAGACAAGACCTAGGTTTGAATCCTAACTCCTCCATTTCCTCTAACTTGGGCAAAGACCACTTACTGCTCTTCTTTACAGACAGTGTTCTAGGCGTCTGGCACATAGTAGGTACTAAATAAATGTTTTCTGACTGTTGACACTTTGAGGGCTTTTCTGGCCAAGCTTGGGAGTTTAGACTGGATTTAGGAGGCAGGCAGGCAGCAGGGAGGGCAGCTAGGTGGTGCAGTGGATAGAATGCTGGATCTGGAGTCAGGAAAGCTCATCTTTCTGAGTTCAAGTCTGGGCTCAGACACTTGCTAGCTGTGAGACCCTGGATGAGTCACTTAATCTTGTTTGCCTCAGTTTCCTTATCTGTAAAATGAGTTGGAGAAGGAAATGGCAAAGCATTCCAGTATCTTTGATCAGAAAACCCCAAGTAGAGTCACAAATCGGACAGACCGGACTGAAAAAAAAAATGACTTGAACAATAACTAGAAGTGCAGCAGCTTGCTTCCTGAACCTTCTGACAGCAGGTTGAGCAGCCTAGCCTTTATAGCCTAATGGCATCTCAGTTGCAAAGTGAATGCTTCCGCTTTGAATATCAATTTAGCTTTATTCTGTGCTGTTTGCAGGAGAGCAGAAAATGGTTCTTCCCTTCCACTTGGTACCTTTCATTTTGTGGTTTCAGAGAACTGATCTGCTGCTTTTCAGGAATGCCAGGCAGGTAGAAAGAAATTGTGGGGGGAATGCTCTAGTGGCTAGGATTTCCATTCAGGTGGTGGTCAGGTCTTCAATTAAGGCCTTAACCTGTTAGGGGAAGGGAGACTGTTCAGTTTGCTAATGGATCGGATTTCTGCTCTTGAAATTGCTTGGACTAATGTTATTTGGTGAAAGAGAAAGGGGTAATCCCCATAATGACAGCTTATATTCAGAGCATGCTTTCCCCATGCAAAGTGCTTTCTAGGTGTCATCTCAGGCACCCTGAGGGGAGGATTTGTCTTTTGGAGTTCCAGATTTCAGCTCTATTCTTCTCTCCTGATGAGTGATTGCTCCATTCATCAGTGGTACAATGAACCAAGAACCCCTGGGAGAGTTGGTGGAAAGGTTAGAGAGACCCGGTTGGGCTCTGGGCTCCGTGACAGGGAGAACTTCCTGAGAGAGCTGCCCCAAAGTGTAGAGGGAAGGGTCAGCCTAGAGAGAGGTGGTGGGGTATCCCTCCTGGAAGAGCTTCAAGCGCAGGCTGGACGACTGATAGATGAGGATGACAAAGGCGAATTTTATTGTCGAGGGGATGTTTGGGGGAAGGGGAGGACTAGCTCATATTGTGTGTGTGTGTGTGTGTGTGTGTGTGTGTGTGTACTAACTGGAGAATATGGAGGGGAGAGTGCAACCAAGTTCTTAAAAGACATTGAAAACATGTCCCATAATTGAAGGGATTGTGGTTATTTATCCCGGGGAAGAGAAGACTCAGGAGTTGCATGCAAACTGGGCTTGAATATTTGACCAATTGATTTTTTTTAAACCCTTACCTTCTGCCTTAGAACCAAGACTAGTATTGAACATAGAACAAAGTATTAGAATACTGTGTATTGATTCTAAGGCAGAGGAGTGGTAAGGGCTAGGCAATGGGAGTTAAGTGACTTGTCCAGGGTCACACAGTTAGGAAGTATCTGAGGTCTGATTTGAACCCAGGACCTCCCATCTATAAGCCTGGCTCTCAATCCACTGAGCCACCTAGTTGTCCCCTGATCAGTTGATTTTTGGGGAGAGAGAGAGAGAGAGAGAGAGAGAGAGAGAGAGAGAGAGAGAGAGAGAGAGAGAGAGAAAGAGAGAAAGAGAGAGTGAGAGAGTGAGTGAGTGTGTGTGTGAGTGTGTGTGTGTGTGGTGGCAGCATGGTAGTGGGGGAGAGAAGTTTAGATATATTCTATTTAGCCCTTGAGGATAAAACTAGGAAGAATGAGGAGGTTAGAAAGAGACAGAGGAGCTAATGTATACTGATGTCAGGGTACATTTCCTAACAATGAGAATGATCCCAAAGTGGAAAGGGCTTTGTTGGGAGGTGGAGAGTTACATCTTCTTAGAGGGGTTTTAAAAAACCCTTACCTCTGCCTTAGAACCAATACTATGTATTAGAACATAGTATTAGAGTACTGTGTATTGGTTCTAAGGCAGAGGAGTGGTAAGGGCTAGGCAATAGAGGTGAAGTGACTTATCCAGTGTCATATAGTTATGAAGTGTCTGAGGCCAGATTTGAACCCAGGACTTCCTATCTCTAGGCCTGCTGCTCTATCCACTGAGCCATTTGGCTCCCTCCTTTCAGATATTTTTCAGCTGAAGATGATCACTTCTCAAAAATGTTGTAGTGAGAACTCCTTTGGGCTATGGATTGGATAAGATGGTCTCTGAAGGCCTTTTTAACTCTCAAGCTCGATGATTCTGTGATTTTGTGAGCACACCTTTATTGTATTGTAGGACGTCATGTTATGAGCTGGACAAACAAAATTTGAAAAGTGAGAAGCAGCATCAGACATTCGAAAGCAGTTCGAATCCTGGTCCCCTCCCATATATCTATGTGTGTCTGTATATATGGGTGTGTACATATGTATATATATTTCTGAATGTATTTATGTGTGTGTGTAAATAACCTCAGGCAAGTAATTTAATTTTTCTGGTCTCAGTTTGCTTATCTGAACGGTGAGTGTTTTGGACAACGTGACTCGCAGGATCTCTTTATCCTTAGAGCTGTGAGCCAGTGATATAGGAACTGTCCTTGACCTTAAAGAGCTTCCTTACATGCTATTGGGAAGAAGGATCTAACATGGGTGCTGATAAGGAACTACAAGATAGATACCAAGTAATACAGAGTCATTTCCATTCCACTCTTAGAATGTAATGTTTGAGTGTGGGTAATGTCTTACTTGTTTCTCTTTGTATCCCCAGCATTTTGCAGAGTGTCTGGAACATAGTCAATGAGAGAGAGAGACACAGAGAGTTGGGGGGGGGGGCAGAGAATGAGAACGTGTGTATATAATTCATTCATTCATTCATTCATTCATTCATTCATTCATTCATTCATTTTCTCCTTGGCTAATGCCCCTTGAAGAATGGAAAGCTCCAGACTGGGGACCATATCTTGAAGATCGGAGACACGAATGTGCAAGGGATGAGCAGTGAACAAGTTGCCCAAGTCCTGAGGAACTGTGGGAATTTTGTGCGGATGGTAGTGGCAAGAGATCCTATTGGTGAAATTACTGTGACTCCTCCAACTCCAACAAGCTTGCCTGTGGTCACACTGCCATCTATGTCCTCTGGTAACCAGAGATCTGTGAGTATATGTCTTGGCCTTCTAAGCTAACTTGGCATTAAAGCACTTTTAGTCAGAGTTAAAGTCTTTTTTTTTCTATCCGAATACCACTATGGGAGTCAGTCAGCTCTCCTCATGAATGACACTGATAAGCTCAAGGCTTTGGAAAAAGGGAAGAATAAAAGGGGAAGGGAGAGAGAAAATGTGGAAGATTCAGAGAAAGATCAAGGGCAGCTAGATGGCTCAGTGGACAAAGTGTCAAGTCTGGAGTTGGGAGGACCTGGGTTCAAACCTGGCCTCACATACTTCTTAGCTATATGACCCTGGGCAAGTCACTTGCCTATCCCATACCACTCTTCTTTTTAAAAATTAAATTAAATTAATTAAGAATATTTTTCCATAGTTATATGAATCATGCTCTTTCCCTCCCCCTCCCCCAGCCGATGCACAATTCCACTGGGTTTTACATGTGTCACTGATCAAGACCTATTTTCATATTATTGATATTTGCACTAGGGTAATTGTTTAGAATCTACATCCCCAATGATATCCCCATCAGATCATGTGATCAAGCAGTTGTTTTTCTTCTGTGTTTTTACTCCCACAATGTTTCCTCTGGATGTGTATAGTGGTTTTTCTCGTAGATTCCTCCAAGTTGTTCAGCATCATTGCATGGCCACTAATGGAGAAGTCCATTACATTTGATTGTATCACAGTGTATCAGTCTCTGTGTACAATGTTCTCCTGGTTCTGCTTCCAGTTCACATGGAATCCCTCCAGTTCATCATTCCTTTGAGCACAATAATATTCCATCACCAACAGATACCACAATTTGTTCAGCCATTCCCCAATCGAAGGGCATCCCCTCATTTTCCAATTTTTTGCCACCACAAAGAGTGCAGCTAGGAATATTCTTGTATACATGTTTTTCCCTATGATCTCTTTGGGGTACAAACCTAGCAGTCCATACCACTCTTCTGCCTTGGAACCAATACTTAGTATTGATTCTAAGATAGAAAGGAAAGGTTTAAAAAAGAGAAAAATCAAAAAAGGAAAGAACAAGTGGGAAAATTGTATGTGATGGTGAGGCTGGGCCCACCTGTACAGGAATTTGAAGTCACTTTCACACTTTCAAAATCACAGTGCCCAACACACAGTAGGTGCTTAAGTACTTTTCAATTTGGGTTCACTTTTAGTACACTTTGATTCAGAGCTGGCATTTTCCTAATGTAGAGTCATACATAGGGTTATAAGATCACAACGTTAAAGCCAAAAAGGAATTGGAGGTCATTTAGTCCAATCCCCTTATTTTACAAATGAGGAAACTGAGGCTTATAACTAACAATGAAGTGACTTGCCCCAAGTCCTACTGGTAGCAAGTGTTCCAGGTTAGATTTGAATCAAAGTCAGTCTTCTTTCTACTTTGATCATAGGTCTTGGAAGACCAAAGTTTATGTACTGGCTCTACAGCCAATTATGTAACATTAGCTAATCACTTAATCTACCTGGGGTTGCCCCAGATGGCTTCTGAAGTACCCTCCACTTCTCTATGATCCTCCGATATTAGATATAATTATTAATCGTTGAACTTGACTTTCTTTTCCTCTTTAGGTTGACCCCTCTCTTTTTGATACTTATGATGTTGAACTCACTAAAAAAGATGGCCAAAGTCTTGGCATTACAATCATTGGGTACACCGGGTCCTCACAAACAGGTAAACACTTTTTCTTTTGTCCTCAGAGGCTTTCTTGGAGGGTTTTTCCAAGTTCTAGGTACAATCTGACTTGTGATCATTGTATGACAAAACCCATGACTAGATAATAGAAAAGAATTACTTTTAATGAAGGCTAACGGAGAATTGCGATTCATCCTTTGAGCTCTATTATCTCCCCAGTACTTAGCACAATACCTGGCACACAGTAAACACTAAATACATTATCTCTGCTGTCTGTCTCTCTCTTTCTCCCTCTCATCTTTCCTGCTTCCTCAATCCCTATCATGCATGTAGTCAAGTATGAGGTTATGCATGGATCCATCTATCCACCCACCTCTCCAGTTACCTACCTACTTGCCTAATTATAAGACATCACCAGAAAATTTTATAGTATACTTCCTAATTAGCATGTGATTTTCACCTGTTTCCTTTACTTTTATTTTTTAGTTCCTACTCACATTTTTTCCTTTCATTCCTAATCCCCTTTTTTTTTTAAACCCTTACCTTCTGTCTTGGAGTCAATACTGTGTATTGGCTCCAAGGCAGAAGAGTGGTAAGGGATAGACAATGGGGGTCAAGTGACTTGCCCAGGGTCACACAGCTGGGAAGTGTCTTGAGGCCAGATTTGAACCTAGGACCTCCCGTCTCTAGGCCTGGCTCTCAATCCACTGAGCTACCCAGCTGCCCCCCCTAACCCCTTTTAAAAGGGGAAAATAAAAAGAAAAACAAAACACTTGTAAGAAATATTCATAAGCAAGCTAGACAAATTCCCCATGGGGCATGCCTCATTCTGCATCTTGAGTCTTTCACCTTTGTTTTAAGAGATGGGTAACTCTTGATTATCATCATTTGATTGACTGATAGTCATCAATCCTCTGGAATCATTAAAATATCCTTTTTTAATGAATTTTTAAAAATTATTACTTCATTTTTCTTCCTTCTTCCATTGAAAAAACTAGAAAAGCAAAGCCTTGTTAACAAATATACATAATCAAGCAAACTTCTTGTATTGGCCATGCCCCCAAAATATTTGTCTTAATTTATTCCCTAAGACCCTCACATTTCTATCAACGAGGTAGGTAGTGATTTTTACGTTTTCAAAGTAAATGTTTTTTATTTTCTTTATATATATATTGATTCCCCCCATTCCCTTGATCTCCTAATAAGTACTTTCCCTCCCCAATCCATAGAACCATTCCTTAAAATGAGAAAGAAAAAAGAAACAAAAACCAGGATCCACCAAAGTAATGGCTACTGAATTCAATGGCATTTGCAATGTCAGACTATTTTGCCCTAACATTTAAAAATTTATATTTTTTTCTACCTTTTCAAATAGTTATTCTAAAAATATATGGAGAGTGAGGGTTCTTGGGTGTTGCATGTCACCATGAAAAATGTTAGCTTTCTAGCTTTGCTAGGAGAATGGTTTGCAAGTATCCTTCAGTAGGAGGGTTTCTGTGTTCAAAAAAAGCTCTGGGGATGAACGTTGGAGCCCAAGGAATTAGACATACAAAGGTTTATGGGGTGGAAGGTGGGGGGAGTGGAATTTTGGGATCCAGGAAATGTCACTAAAAAGGATGCTTTTCCACTGTCACAGAAAGAACAGACAGAGCTATGTTGCAAAAGAAAAGACAAACAAAATAATAAAAATAAGGAGAGAAAAGAAAAGGATGCTTCAGTCTACACTCAAAGGAAGGAACAGCTAGATAATTCAGTGGATAAAACACTAGGCTGGGAGATGGGGGTCCTGGATTCTAATGTGGCCTCAGACACTTCCTAGCTGTGTGACTGACCCTGGGCAAGTCATTTAACCCCAGTTGCCTATCCCTTACTGGCTTTCTGCTTTGGAACCAATATTTCATATCATATACCACCACTTACTGAACCATTCCCCAATTGATGGATATCACCCCAATTATCTGTTTTTGCCACCACAGAAAGAGCTGCTATGAATATTTTTGTACAAATAGATTCTTTTCCATTTTCTTTGATCTCTGTGGGTTATAGACCTAGTAGTGGTATCACTGGGTCAATTGATGCATATAGTTTTATAGCCCTTTAGTTCCAAATTGCTCTCCAGAATGGTTGAATCAGATCACAATTCCACCAACAGTGCATCAGTGTCCCAATTTTCCCACATCTCCTCCAGCATTTGTCATTTTCTTTTCTATCATGTTTACCAATCTGATTGGTGTAAGGTGGCATCTTGGATTATTTTGATTTGCATTTCTCTAATCAGGTGTGATTTAGAGCTTTTTTTCTCATGTGATTATTGATAACTCTGATTTCTTCTTTAGAAAACTGTTCATACAGTTTGACTATCTATCAACTAGAGAATGGCTCTTATCTTTTAAAATTTGGCTCAGGTCCCTATATATTCGAGAAATGAGCACTTTATTAGAGAAATTTTCTGTAAATACATTCTCTGCCATTTCCTGTTTTCTTTCTAATTTTGGCCACATTCGTCTTGTTTTCCAACAGTAAAATTCTTAGTGATTCTGTGTGATTAGAGCCTGATCTAAGTACCCAAAATAAGGGAGGGAAGCTATAGCCATTGCCAATGATGGTAGAATCTGAAGAGAACCAGCAAAAGTCAGAAACAAAGTGGGAAACAGCCTTAGCTTTTTTAATGGATGTAGACTATATAATTTTAGGCTCAGATACCTCAGTTATTGCCAAATGGATCTCTGAACTCATGACCAATGGGGAAGCTAGGTGGCCCAGTGGACAGTGCCAGGCTAGGAGTCAGGAACACTTATCTTCCTATGTTCAAATCTGACTTCAAATAATAGCTAGGTGACCCTGGACAAGTCCCTTAACTCAGTTTGCCTTAATTTCCTCATCTGTAAAATGAGTTGGAGAAGTAAATAACAAAAAAACCTCTAGTATCTTTGTCCAGAAAACCCCGAATGGGGTCACAAAGAGTTGGACAAGACTGAACAACAGCAAACAAATAGCCCACTGTAAAATTGAGATTTGAACTCTGGACTCCATTCCCCAGGAGTCCTTGCTAGCTCCCAGAATGCCCTCTACTCTCACTGAATTCTCACGTGGGATGAGAGCAAAATTTTATTTAAAGGGTCTTCCCCGTAGGCGGGGCTCTCTTTTCTACCTGACTCCGCTGGCAAACAGACGCATCTCATGATGTGAATGAAATTTGGGTGGGCCTCTAGCATGTGTTTCTCTTGCTTGTATTTTCATTAACCCTTGACCTTTAATAAACCTCATAAAAATATAATACTCCTTGCAGAGAGAAACTAATTTCTACCTGCCTCAGCTTCCCCTAAATTTTAATCTTTACATCACTCCACTTCATTTTTCACATAAGGAAGTTGAGGCCTAGAGAAGTTAAGGAACTTAACCAGGTTACACAATGACTGTATTCATCTTTGAGTGCAGATTCCTGGCTCCAAATCTAGCCCTCTTTCAACTACACAAGGATTGTAGTTAATTGATTTTTCAAAAATTGATGGTCTTGCTTGCTCCTAGCAGGTGGAAAAATTAGGGATGCTAATGTATTCGGAGTTCTGAATAATTCCTGTCAGGCCCACCCAGTGCCCTTTTAGCCTAATGAAATACCTGTTTTTAAATCTTTTAGTTTCTTTCTTAAGTGCCTCTCACCCCCTTTTTTAAGTTTGGAAATGCAAATGATTTCCAAAATAGCTAAATATGGATTGTGTATTCATGTACTTGCATTTAGGAAAAATTGCTGTTTGCCTGTGAAGCCAGTCATTTTTTTTTTCAAGACTTTTTAGAGAAAGGGTGTCTGAACTCCTGAATTTGGCTTCCATCCACCCATGCATCCATGCATCCATCCATCTGTCCATCTGTCTCTCCATCTATCCATCCAAATGTTTATTTAGTGACTACTCAGTCAGCCTCTCTTTCATTCACAGTGTGTACCAGACATTTTTACTAGCCTTTGTAATAGAAAACAAAGAAGAGGCAGACAAAGAAAGACTTCCCATCAATATTGCTCTGGAATGACTAACTAGAATATTACTTCTTGATAGGAAGTGGAGGACGTGCTTAAGTTCTGTTCTAAAGAGCAGAGAGAAAGAGATGAAAAGTCTTTCATTCTAGACAGTAGAGGCAATCAGGAGTGACCCTGAGAGCCAGATCAGATATCGGGCTTGATGTCTAATGAATAGTTGGATAGTTTGGCAGATTTTTCCCCTTCTTTTCTTCTTTGTTACTATAAGAGAATGGCTCTCTGGAAAGAGGGAACAGGAGGCCTATTGGGGGAAACATATGTTATACAAACATCGAAAACCTCCCCCGATCATACCTTTGCTTTGTGCTATTTTTTCTTAATGTATGTGTGCATTTTTTTGGATACTCTTTAAAAAAACCCAACAGATGTATCACAAGCAACATCCCTCTCCCCTAAGAAGAACCCTGGAAACACTTAAGCCGAATCTCATAAAGGAACATCTGGAATCCTTTGCTAACGTCTTCTGCACTTTAAGGAAAACCTCTCTCAGATGCTCGGCCCTAGGCCCAAAGGCTTGAAAACAGTTTCATATCAATATTCCTTTTTTGGTACAGTTAACCTGTCTGCAATGCCCTTGCATTGGGGTGGGCAGGATGACTTGTTTGGTTCTTATCTCTACATTCACGCCTTTTTTCCATTGATTTCCATGGGAACAAGGTACCTGTTTCCAAGAATTCAAGAGGTCAAACCTTGGTCTGCTGCACCCAGAGGACAGATAGATACCCAGGGAGAGCCATATTAGCATAACGCTGAATTGAAGCCATTGCTGGGTGATGCAAAGCCAGGAAAGAAATTGTTCTTGCCCTCAGGGAGCCTACGTTACACCCAGAAGGACATGCAAAATAAATTGTGAGCTGCTTTTTGGGGGTGTCTGTAGTTAGAAGGAGCTGGCAAGAGTTCACAGAGACTTCTGAGGAGGGAAGAAAACCTGGTTTTATGAAATAGGAGGAGAGGAATGAGTTCTTGGCATGGGACAGTGAGAAAGTTTGGACAGGAGATGGAGAGAGGTTTGTAAGGAACAAGACCAGTTTGATTAGACCACAGAACACAAGAAGAGGAGTTGTGTATAATCAGCCATGAAAGGGTTGGTTGGAGCCAGTTTGGGAAGGATATTAGAAGCCAAATAGTAGAGTGTATATTTGATACTAGAGATAATAGCGAGTCATTGGAATTTATTAAATATGAGAATGATGTCATCAAGGCCTGCCCTTCAGGAAAGGTACTTAATGGCTAGGTAGAGGATGGATTGGGGTACAATGGATAGAGTACTTGACTTGGAATCAGGAAGGCTCATCTTCATGAGTTCAAATCCAGCCTCAGATACTTCTTAGCTATGTGTTCCTGGCTAAGCTGAGCAACTGAGAGTCAGGAATATTAATAATCCTAAATTCAAGTCTCGCCTCAGATACTTACTAGCTCTATGATCATCTGTAAAATGAGCTAGAGAAGGAAATGGCAAATCACTCCAGTGTCTTTGCCAAGAAAATTTCAAATTAGAGAGGATGGATTTAATTCAAAGGAAACAAAGGCAGTGATACAAAGGTAGAGGCAGAATATAAATAAAGATAGAACAGGAGAAACTGAAGGGAATGATCATGTATGGAGGAGACTAGAGAGATCAGTGCCTCAAGGAGAGGACCTAGAAGGGGAGGACGACCAAAAGTGTCAAAGGCTGCAGAATTAAGACTGAGGCAGGACCATTCAATTGGACAATAAATTTAGATTGGACAATAAAGAGGTCACTGGTAGCTTAGGAAAAATCACTTTCATTTGAATGCTGAAGTTGGAAGTCTGATCTCTCATCAGTCTACCAATGAAAGATGTTCAACTTGTCCTGATTCTCAGGTTGATAGTGATCATGTTGTGGCCAGCTGGCCTTCCCCTAGAAATAAAACAGATTTATTTAGCAATGCACTTCATTCTTCTTTGAAACATGGTTTTGAATTAATTTTCTTTTCTTTTTCTTTTCACATCACTCTTTCTTCCAATCCCCCACCAATAGAACTGTTCATTGTCACAAAGAAGTAGTAAAATAGACCAACCCACTGACCGTTCCAGACTAAAGATATGATGTCAATAGATTGTATTATTAGCCGTTCATCTCAGTTACTTCATGCCCTCTAGATAAATATTTGGCAATCAAGGACTAACTAGTGATTTTTCTTTCTCTTTTATTTCTCTTGTGCCCATTCAGGGGATGTCTCAGGAATTTATGTGAAAAATATCATACCAGGCAGTGCTGCAGATCATAATGGCCAAATTCATATCCATGACAGGATAGTTGCTGTAAGTAACCAGTTTTAGTTTGTGAATTCAATGGAATTTTTTAAAAAATCACTTTATGAAAATATCTATGGGGATGGCTTTTTAAGAGTGGAGAGGCGGGTTGGGGTGGACATTCAATATATTCTGATTCTTTAAGTTCAACTAACCACAATGCTCCGGGAGACCAGGTTTCTACAGGGAAAGATGTAGGAAACTTCCCCCAAGGGGGATGGCTGGAAGAAAATGAAGGAAAACTAAAGGAGGCTGGTGAGAGATGTAATAACCCTGGTAGATCACAAAGTCTAGAATGATAGGTTTCCATTAGTGCAATGGGAGCTCTAGGTTATACTTTGGGAAACATATTTGGACCATAAAAGAATAACTAAGGCAGATTAAAGGATCCTCTTTGCTGGATTTATTTTTTTTTAAACAGTATGATTTTTTATTTCATATGATTAAGAATAGATTGGCCAGGTGTCTTAGGAATATGTGAGAACTGGCAAATATTTCTTGACACTTCTGTCATTTTCAGGAAACAAGGCTCTACTTGTCCAGGATGTTTCTCAGCCCTTGATTAGGGAATTCCTTTTAAGTGTGGTATACATTCCTTTTGGTGCAAACTAAACTTCCTGTTTCTACTTAGTCCTGGAAGAACTGGTCAGAGGATCTATGCTTCATTTCCAGTAGAGTTAGACTTGCAGAACCTAAGACTTTCCAACACCTTATTCCTTCATGGAATTTTCTAAATAGCACCTATCTCCCAGGGTTGTTGTGAGGATTAAATGAGAAAATATTTGTCAAGTGTTCAACATAATGCCGGGCATATAATTATTTGTTCTTTCCCTCCCTCACTCCCTCCCTTCCTTCCTTCCTTCCTTCCTTCCTTCCTTCCTTCCTTCCTTCCTTCCTTCCTTCCTTCCTTCCATCCTTCCTCCCTTCCTCCCTTCCTCCCTCCCTTCCTTCCTTCCTTCCTTCCTTCCTTCCTTCCTTCCTTCCTCCCTTCCTCCCTTCCTCCCTTCCTCCCTTCCTCCCTTCCTCCCTTCCTCCCTTCCTCCCTTCCTCCCTTCCTTCCTTCCTTCCTTCCTTCCTTCCTTCCTCCCTTCCTCCCTTCCTCCCTTCCTTCCTTCCTTCCTTCCTTCCTTCCTCCCTTCCTCCCTTCCTCCCTTCCTCCCTTCCTTCCTCCCTTCCTCCCTTCCTCCCTTCCTCCCTTCCTCCCTCCCTTCCTTCCTTCTCTCCCTCCCTTCTTTCCTTCCTTCTCTCCCTCCCTTCTTTCCTTCTTTCCTTCCATAGGTGGATGGAATAGATATCCAGGGTTTTGCCAATCAGGATGTTATTGAAGTATTGCGCAGGGCAGGAGATACAGTGCGCCTGACTCTAGTACGAACAAAGGCATCTTCCTCACCTTCCCTTCTTGACAGATCTTTAGATGAAGGTAAATCTTTTTCATGTTCATCCTTTCCATGAAATTCGTAGTTCAAGTGGAGTCATGGTTGTTGAGGTTTTTGTTGTGAAATCTATGGCCCCAGATGGCATTCATATCCGTCTCCCCAATAGTTCCATTTTATGTAATTTGGTAACAAGTAAATTCATTAGGGTTTAACCTTGACGGCTGTATAACAGATAATTTCCTCTCCCTGCACTTCAGTCTACCTAGTAGAAAATCAGAAGTTCAAATGAGGTGAATTGAGACTCTTGGGACCAGTAAGCAGCAGTAAAACATTGGCCATTTATTGACCTTGAATTGCCTGTTATGATGATGCACCATTCCCGAGTGGGAAGACATTAGATCCCTGACACATGGGCAATGCCAATTTCTTCCTCCTCCAGATGTAAATGAGAATCAGTTCTCCAAGAAGCCTGTCCTTTCCAAAAGAAGGCTATTCTTCATATTTGAATAATAAAGTGGTGGCACCTTTCATCTTAGGGTCTTGGCACTTGATAAACCTTAAGTCTCATATTACTTTGAAAGCTGCATTTTATTCTAAAAACCCCTTTGGATTTAATCTGGTGATTGACTTTATAATGTATGGTGAGACAGAAGAGATCAGAAAATAGAGAGCCCAGTGTCTTCATTGCTGCTTTTCCTTGGCAGGACTTTGTGCTCCTGAACGTTGGTTATGAATTTCTACATCTTTCATTTCTTAATGTATTGACCTCCAAATGTGGGTATGTACAGAGGTCGAAAACCCAAGGAAATATCTTTCACTACAGCAGTGATGATTTGAGTGGGCTGTTAGGAATCCAGTAACGTTGCAGCAGAATTTGTCTGGAGGAAAGAAAGTTTATTTTCTCCAGGAAGGAAGGCAGCTGCAGGGAGAAGTTAGAGCTGGAAGCCTTTTCCTTCAACTGATAGTGATCTTTATTTAAATTGAAGCCTACAATTTGCCATGAAAGTAATTTTGTTGTTAAAAACAGATGACCCGTCAACTTCATTTTATTCTCGACATTTCAAACCACCAAGATTGCACAAGAGGAATAGTTATAAAAATGCAATATTGAGTTTAGAGAAGTTTGTCAATATTGATGTTAAATCTATGGTTATAACAGCTGAGATGGGGCACTTAGCTCTAATTCGCTATTCATGGTAGAGAATGTCAGCCTGGTGATCAGGAGGAATCTTTTATTGGGCATATGTGCATTGTAAGGTTGTGTGGCAGGGGAATGTTGGATAGTGGATAAAGGGTTGGATTGGAGTCAAGAAGCCCTGGTTTCAATAACACCCCCAACACTTAATAGCTGGGCAAGTCACTAGACCTTTTTGATCCTCAGTTTCCTTATCTGTAGAGTAGGGTCAATACTTCACTATGTCCTTCGTATGGTTGTGAGGTTCATTCAATCATTCATTCATTCATTTATTAAAAAACTCTTGCTTACCATCTTAAAATCGATACTACTATTGGTTCCAAGGCAGAAAAGTGGTAAAGGGTAGGCAGTGGAGGTTAAGTGACTTGCCCAGGGTCATGCAGCAGCTAGGAAGTGTCTGCAACCAGATTTGAACCCATGACCTCCCATCCCTGCCTCTCAATGCACTGAGCCACCTAGCTATCCCTTAGTATTTATTAATCATCTATTCTGTGCATGGTGCTAGGCATACCAAGGCACAAATTGGGACCATCCTTTGTGAGACCATATATACAGAACATTTGACAAAGTAACCTAAAGGGCTCTATTACTGTGATTATGATCATGATGCCAGAGTCTGTCTTGAAAGTTAAGACTGAACCTCTTCTAATTCAAGCAGGTCATTTAAAAAATTTGGTGATTTAAACAAAATATCCTTCCCACTTCTTATTTTCTCCACGAATCATATTACCGGCTCAATATTTACTTTGAATTCACTAGACATTTCTCTCTCTAAACCCTGTTTCTTCATCTTATAAACTGACAGTGTTGGGTCATGTGAATTCTGAGGTTCCTTCCGCATCAGAACCTGTGACTGAATGAGCTTCTGATCATCCGTCCGCATAATTTCTCCCTTCCTTTAACTTTAAATGCTTTTTGGTATAAGTTTCAGTGATCCTGAATTAGGAACTTAATATTATATCTCTTGATTTTAATACTTTACAAGTATTTTTACAACTACACACTGTCTCTGAAGTATTAAACTCCTGAAGTCTCCCAGCACATCTCAAGATCTGCGATGGAATTTTTAAAAAACTAAAAGACTAATTGAGGGTCCTCCTTAACCCTACCACTCATGTAAACTGAGAGCTCTTTAAGTAGAAGCAACTGTGTTGATTATAGACTCTTGAGTGCAAGCCACTCTAACCCACCAAGGTAGTGACTAGTGTAAATATGCTTATGTTAGGACACAACCCTCTGGAGAGTTTTGCCTGCCTGGGAGAGCCTGTAAGCCCAGCTTTAGCCATTCCCTACCTAGTTCTCTATCCTGTTCCAATGGCTAGCATTTTCTAGACCTACTTTAGGACATCATATGTTACTCATAATTGAATATTCAATTTTTCCGAAAGGGAGGGTCCTTCTGTTTCTTAAAGCAAGGAAAAGAATTGTTGAAAAAAAGGATTTCTGCATGGGATATTCCTGGAAGGGAAGGACCCTGCCTTACCTCCTTTCGTCCAAATATCTATGTAGCACAAAGCTCTGTCTAGTATTTCCCTTAAACTAATGGGCATTTAAATAGTGCTGGACTTAGAGTTATGAAGACCTGACAGCTATTAAGTACCACATACATTGAGCACTAGGGATACAAAATAATACAAAAGGCAGTCCATTCTCTAAAGGAGCTACCAGCCCATCCTGCCTCGGGTACTATACTGCCTCAGATACTCATTGACTATATGATTTGGGACAAGTCACTGAAAGAAATTTCTGTGCCTCAGTTTCCTCATCTGTAAAATGAGGATATAACACCAGTTTCAAATGAGTTCATCTATTTGAAATGCTTTGTAAATATTAAAGTTCTCTAGCCAATGTTATGAATACTTATTAAATGAATACAAATATATTTAAAACTTAAAAATAACTTTGAAGAACCTTTTAATTAGCAATTTTCAGACTGTTTTAAGACAGGTGGTCAAAGTTCCTAAGTGAATGACATTTTAGATGAAGTGAAGAATTCTTTTTCTTTGTGGACCACATAACATTTTACATTTATAATAAACATCTTATTGAAGTAGGCCCTTCTTAAATGAGTTAAGAGAAGGCCAAGAAACCAGAGAAAAGGACTAGATTGTATAATAGTTAAAATTAAATCATGAGGCTGCCAAAATAGTAATATTAAAGAGAGGGAAATGTAGGAAGGAGGTAGAGAGTAGCAACGCTATTTGCCGTTTGATGGATTGAAGCTCACCACCAACAGAGGTTCCTCCAGGTTCCAAGCTCTAGCCAGAGCACGAGAGAGCAAGCAGTGCCTTGGTCTCACCTTATAAGCAATTTTCTCCCCCAACTAGCTCTCCCACGCCACATCTTAGGAACCAATCATAGTTCCTTAATTTTCCTGGCACCACCCAGTGGGGCAGTGCCTGTGCGATCAGTTTCTGGTCTCGTAGGTTTCAACTTCTTTTCTCTGAGGGTTTCTCTATATTTGCACATCTTAGTTGTAAAGGATCTTCAGGTCTCTGGTTGATGACATCAAACAAAGTGACATAATGGGGAGGGGAATTCCCTTCCCACAATTGGTAGAATAAAGGAGTATTGGATTCAGAATCAAGAACTTGTTGATCTGAACTCTTTCTCTGTCTGTGTAACCTTGATGGAGTTACTGTACTTTTGGTCCCCAGTTTCTTTCTTTCTTTCTTTTTTTTAAACTCTTGCCTTCCATCTGAGAATCAATCCTGTGTATTAGTTCCAAGGCAGAAGATTGGTCAGGGCTAGGCAATGGGGGTGAAGTGAGTTGCCCAGCGTCATACAGCTACTGGTTGAAGTCAGATTCGAACTCAGGACCTCCTGTCTCTAGGCCTGACTCTCTATCTACTGAGCTAACCAGCTGCCCCCATTTTCCTTCTTGATAAAATGAGTATTTGGTAAGTTAATCCCTAAGGTTTTTGTAGCTTTAAGTCCTGTGACATGTAAGTTGCTGTTGGTAGTGATTTCATGTGGATAATTTGCTGTTTTGGGGAATTTTGTAGCACCCTCTAAAATGCCAACCCTCTTTCTAACTGGAGCTGTGGAGACTGAATCGAATTTAGATGGTGAAGATGAGATGAAGCAAGAAGAAGCAGATCATTTGAAAGGTGAAGAGAAGCCAAGGCTGCTGCTGCCGCCATCGCCACTGCTGCCACAGACTTTAGGTAGGTACACGCTATTCATTTGGGGCTGGTCAGAAGTCTGATGCCGTCTATTTTCAATAGGATTGGAGTCAAGTCCCAATTCTGCCAGTTAACTCATTGTGGGAGCCCATCCAAATTGCTTATCTTCTCTGTTGCTCAGTTTGCATTTCTGTAAAATCTGAAAACGTAGAGATCAGGGATTGTTAACCTTTCTCGATCATGGACTCCCTCGGTGGTTCTGTGAAGTCTATCAATCTCTTCTCAGAACTGGGTTTTAAAATGAATAAAATAAAATGAATGAGGCAGGATTTGAACTCAAGTCTACCATTCTATACACTGGACTGTCTAGGTGCTTCTAGAAATTAGAGGCTTCCCCCATTATTATATGGCTTCCAGCAGAACCTGGCTGACCTCTTTGTCCAGGATATTGAGTCCTTGTTCAAGTATTGGTTGGCCTAGATTGCCTCGGAGGTCTCAATCAGTTCTGAGGTTCTCTGTGTTGGTCACTTACTGCTCTCATTTGATCACTTAAAAGACCAACAGTGATGGGAGCCCCAAGGACTGCTGGTCACCTGTGGAACCATATAAAGAACAGAAGAAGTTCTAATTTGACTTTTTTTAAACTCTTACTCAAGTTACTTAACTTTTAACTCTTACCTTCTATCTTAGAATCTACTAGGTATTGATATATAGGCAGAAGAATGTAAGGTCTAGGAAATTGGGGTTAAGTGACTTGTCCAGGGTCACACAGCCAGGAAGCATCTGAGTCCAGATTTGAACCCAGGACTTCCCATCTCTAGCTTTGGCTCTCTATGCCCTGAACCACCTACCTGCCCCCTCTGATTTGGTTCTTGATGTTGCCATATGAGAATCCTCAAGCCCCTTTCCATGAGTTCCCCTTTATGCCCGTAACAGTATTTCCTGAACTGTTTTGGAAGATTGCTCCACATGAAGAAATCCCGAGAGGGAAATTTAGATTTTTTGTTAATACCGCTCCCCTCTCTAATTTTGTAACATTCATTGAGAAGCCACTTATAGTGAATAGAGAACTATCCTTGGGATCAGGAAGGTCTGAGTTCAAGTCCAACCTCAGACACCTATTGGCTCTGGGCAAATCATTTTCCCACTGACTGCCCCTGGCAACTCTTCTAAGCCTCTTAAGTTATAAATGAGTTGACAGTGCAGCCATTGAGGAAGTCTTTATGCTGTACTGTTCCTGACATGGAAGAAATCATAGTTCTGGAATGAAAATATTAAATAAAAAATAGGGATTTGCCAAATAATTACATAGGGGAATTTTGACAGCATGAATCTTGTTTAATATCCTTTTTGTTCCCTCTAAAATGGCCCTGTCCCTTTTGATCCTGAGGTTCCCCACCAACCTATGTCCTTTCCATCAATATATTTCAGTTCTATAAGTGCTCTTTGCCTTAATTAGTTTGAGAAGTGCTGGCCGTTAAGGAGGTTTCTACCTTTTGTATTTACTGTAAAAGTGTAATGGGCTTTGACTTGTGTTTCTCAGAAATACCAAACTTAATGCCTTTGGAGACATGAATGCCTAATTACGTTGGCTTTGTGGGTTTCCCACGGTCCATTTACAAAGACCCAGCTCTTGTTTTCCCAGGCAGATCTGTGTTCAAGCATTGTAATGGAATATGTTGGAATGGTTAAACCTCTCACATTTCTTGGAGAATCCAGCCCCCTGCTTTATTTTAGGATTCCAGGGGGAGCTTTTGTCTTTTTTCCCCTCACTCTGCGTTGAACGTTTGCCAAGGATTTTCATTCTTAAGCCTTGCACACAGTAGGCATTTAGTAGATACTTGTCGAATGAATTGAAATGTCAGTGGAGTGAGTGATAGATGGGAATCATGAAGCTCCTCTCCTACCAGAGTGTAGCCTGACGCTGTGGGTGCTTAGCACGCTTTCCTCTTTGCTCTTGTCATTGAAGAAGAACCAAAAGATCAAAGGATCCTAGCTTTGAAGCTGGAAGGGACCCCAAGAGATGGCAGGAATCTCTCTCTCCACCTTACAGAGGGAACGATGATGGGTGCCTAAGTCACTGGACCGTGTCGATGTCAAATATTGTTCATCTGTAGGTGATTTGGGGCATCTTAGGGGCAGAGGTCGTAGCTTTTAGAGTCAAAAGGGATATTAGAGGTCGGTTCATCCAAATTTATTTTCCATTAGAGGACACCGAGGCCAATCGAGGTTCTAAGACTTGTTTATGGTCTTAGACACAAACGACCACCTCATTTTCAAGCTCTTTATTGGGAAAATCTCATCCTCCTGCCTTGGTCCTTTATAGTATCTCTTCCTTCTGACTGGAGGGTGGAGCCATGAACTCCCAAATCTTCATACGAAGAGGGAGCCCAGCTCAGACTTCTAATTTCATCTGGCTGCCCTCATCTGAGGCTTCTCCACCATTCTGCCACTTTCATTTCCTCCCCCACCTTTTGCATGTTCTTTTCTCCTATTAGATTGTAAGCTCCTTAAAGGTAGGGATGACCTTTTTGTTTTTAACATAAATTTGTATTCCTCATGCACAGTCCTTAGAACATAGTAGGTGTGTTTAATAATGTTTATTGACTGACCGATTGACACAAGTAGCAAAGGGAAGATCTAGACGTCAAGCCAAGATTCCTCGACTCCAAGGACAGCACTTTGTCTGTGGCACTCTATTAAATGAGTCTTTGGAGCTTGGAAGCTTCTATGAGATAAGGAACTAAGGAAATCTGTATTTCTTAAGTGCTTACTATGTTCTAGGCCCTGTGCTGAGTTAATTCACAAATACTACCCCATTTAATTCTCACAACCACCCCATAAGGCAGTTACTTGCACTTACTCTCTCCAGTGTACTTATAATTACTTGCTTTTATTAGTCCCATTTTATAGTGGAGGAAACTGAGGCAGAGAGAGGTTAAATGACTTGCTCAGGGTCATATAAATAGTACAGTTCTGAGAGTACCTTCCACTGTACCTTCCAATCAACTAAATCCAGCACTTATTTCTTGTAACCTGTGTTCAAGACCCCGAGCACCTAGACCTGGGAAATAAAGACAAGAATGAAAGAAGTTTTGTCCTCAACGACCTCAGGTTCTCTTCCAGTTCATTCTTTGCTCTGTTCACATCATCCTCTGGTGTCTGCTTAAGACAAGGCTGCTAAGCTTTATTGTATTTGGCTTTGGCATCCTGGCCGTCTTTATTAGCACTTGGGTACAGACCAAACAGTGGGGAGACTCTTTGAATTACAAATGCTTAACTTGTGTCCTTGCTTTAGGAGAGATTTCTGAGAGGGGAGTTTTACCAAGGATGGCCCTTTGCATCATTCTGAGAATTACGCGTTCCATTCCTAGTAGGGAAGGGATGGAAGGAAGGAGTTGGTTGAAATCAAGGCAGAGAAAGGATTCCATCTTTTAGCTCCTGCTATGTGACCCCGAACAGTCATTTAACTTCTGCCTCTCTCAGTTTTCCCATCTGCAAAATGGGAGCACCTTCTCCTAGGGTTTTCCTGCAGATTAAATGAGATAATATTTGTAGAAATCTTTGCCAGTATTTGAACAGTATAAATGCTGAGCTGAATTCGGCTATCTTTTACAGATTATCAGTTTTAATATTTTAATTGTTTTAACATTGAACATAATGTTTTAGCAAAATAAATTGAAATTCATTAAAAACATTTTCTGTTGTTGTTCAGTCATATCACTTGTGTTTGATTATTTTTGACCCCATTTGGGTTTTCTTGGGAAATATATTGGAGTAGTTGGCCATTTCCTTCTTCAGCTCATTTTGCAGATGATAAAACTAAGGCAAAACAAAAGGGTTAAGTGACTTGCCCAGGGACACAAAGCTAGGAAATATTTGAGACCGGATTTGAAATCAGGTCCTCCTGATTCCAGGGTCAGCCCCCTAGCTACCCTCAATAAAACATAGATAATGTTAATGTGTGGTTTTCTTACTCATTGTATACCTTTGGGGATATATTGCTATTTGAGTACCCCGGTCAGGGTCCAGTCCCACTCGGGACTCCAGGGTTCCCAACAGGTGGCAAACAATCAGTCAAAATAAATAACAAATGGAAGACAGCTTAATCATTATGGCCATGGGACTGCTTTGCATCTCAGAGCTGCTCCACCATTCCCAGGCTTGGTTTTTATTTTTATACCCATTTTCTTGGCATGCAGATTACATTACCCAACACACATGTTCAAAGAGAGATAATTGGAAAAGTGATATGTTAACTTTTAACAAATCACTTGATTAACATTCTATATTTTTGTATTGTGATTACGGACAGAATACAAGATAAATGATTTCATCACACATGACTTACTAGGGAGCTTGAGTCACTGAGGCATATTGAAGCTTAGTGTGCCTGTACTGTACCTGTACCTATTGTATGGGCCTCTGTGATTGATTTGTGAGTTGGCTTCATGAGAAAGTTTTGGGCTTGGCCTGTAGCTGTGGTTTCACTGGGAATTATGTACCTAAGTAAAAGTTAACCCACGATAGTCTTTTGGGATTGGGTTTGAGGGTCTGGTCTTTTGGTGATGTTTTGGAGAATTAGGGTAGAGGTGTTTTGCTCTTGCATTATTTCTTTTGAGACTAGGGGGAATAATAATCATGTCAATTCATAGGTAAGGGGCATTGATGAAAGAGGTCATGCAAGGGGGATAGAGTGGGCAGTTACACCTCACCAAGGACCACTCTGTGGTCTCCCCAGCTACCACACATGACTCTGTCAAGGCGTCGTGGACTGATGGCATTTGAGTTTGACACTGTTGCCTTAGAGGACATCATCAAGGACAGAGAAGGAGATGGATTTGTTTTGAATTTGGGAATGACAGATGGAATATCTCAGTGCTACACATTCTATAAAGTATTTTTTAAAAGTAAGCTTTATTGATGACTTTTGGTTTTATGTCGCCAACATTTCTGGACTTCCTCTCCTTTTTATCTATCCTTGTGTCAAGGAAATGCAGTTAAACAAAAATGTCTACTCTAGTGACTACTTCTGACAATGCATGCTGTCCTTTTCCCTTATGGTCCCATCACAAGGAATGTTAAATTATTCAAAGAAGGGGGTGGCTGGGTTGCTCAGTGGATTGAGAGCCAGACCTAGAGACAGGAGGTCCTAGGTTCAAATGTGGCCTCAGACACTTCTCAGCTGTGTGACCCTGAGCAAGTCACTTACCCCCCCATTGCCTAGCCCTTACCACGCTTCTGCCTTGGAACCAATAACCACTATTGATTCCAAGATGGAAGGTAAGGGTTTAAAAAAAATTATTCAATGAACAAGCGGAAGACCTTCAGTTTTGGGGTATGTACTTTAAGAAATAGACAATGGAAAAGAATCAAGGGAAGATTCTGTCTATACTGTGGGGGAAAGCATCTGCTTCAAGAAGCTGATATACTGACCTAATTAAGAATAATGAATGATCTGGAATGTTCTAGAAGTCCTTTACATTCTAGAGCATCTATCATCTAATCTGGTCCCCACCAGAACCCTGAGACACAGGCAAGGAAGTTATTGCCATCCCCATTTTATACACAGGGAGAGAGAATGAAAGTGATGAATTGAATGAATGACTTGAGAATGAAAGAGAGAATGACTTAAGGTTATTATCAGTGTTTGGCCTGAGATTGAACCCCAAAGGATCCAGAGGTCAGACGTATTCCCCCTCTCCCAACACCAGATAAAATGTATTCAGAACTCAAAAGTTAAATTTCCAAATTCTGTCATTAAAAATGCAAACTGGAAATGGAGGCCAGTACTGTTCAGGCCTCACTGAGTTAGAAGATTGTTGCTCAAGGGTCTTATTAGGGCTTTGAATAATTCTTTAATACTTTAAGGATCCATGATTTTGCTAGGGGTGGCCGCTCCTTGCCCCAGTGTGCTTGGATTCTCCATCACAGGCAATGTATGATTGAAAATCTGTTACCCTAAGAAAAGAACTACATATCCCAAGAGTCCACTGACTTCCTGTCATTACGTACTTCCTATAGACAGAGGATAAAGGGCGTGGGCTTTGGAGGCTCCCTCTCTCTGATGTAGAATCAGCATTGATGGTGGTGAGTGGGGTTGACTAAAAAAATGGCTAACCATCCAGACATGTGGCCTTTATTTTGTATTTTCTATATTCCTTGATTTCTGATGATCATTAACAAATCTCTTAAAATATAATATTATTATTGAGATTTAATTTTAACTTTTACAGTACTTTATGTTTCTGTGGATAAAAAAATGATTATTCAGCAATCATTCTTCTAGCAGAAAGTCTGAACCTTGTTGACAGGTCTTTGGGCAATGGGCAGACCGTTCATTGCTGGGTCTGTACTTAATCAACAAGCATTTAGTAAGAGCTAACAATCATGAATGAGCCATTATGCTAGACCCTGCACATACAAATGCAATCGTTCTTACCTTCAAGGAGTTTACATTCTGTTCAAAATCTTTCCAGCTCAGTAGTAATATCAGAACATGTTCCTTTACCTGAATAGCTCTGGAGAACCCAGGATTGCCTCCCTACCTCCATGAGATATCAGAGGTAGATGGTGTAATGGATGGCATGTTGGACTCAATACCTAGAAGACCTGAGTTCAAATCCTGTGCTAGATAATTACTAACAAATCATTTGTATTTTTATATCATCTGCACAGCTAAAGCATTAGCTCATGAACCCCTCTAATCCCTGCCAGCTCTAAATCTGTGATCCTAGGATATCACTTCGCCTTGGAGTGATTACCTTGTAGAAAAGAGCCATAGTGAAGGCTCCTGGAAGAACTCTGGGATATTGAATGCCTCTACCTAAATTACGCTAGGAAATGCGAGTTCTGTTGTAAATTTTATAGTGGCCCATCTTTTAAGAATTCATGAGGTTTATTCTCAGATTATTAAGATTTCCATAATGGAGTGTTGTAGCCATCTGAAATGAATTGTCTCTGTTCCTCAATACTGTGTATTGTTTCCAAGGCAGAAGAGTGATAAGGGCTAGGAAATGGGAGTTAAATGACTTGCCCAGGGTCACACAGCTAGGAAGTGGATGAGGCTAGATTTGAACCCAGGACCTCCCATCTAAGGGTGTCATGGACATTCAGATTTGGAGGTAGATAGTTTGGGTTGGCTACCATAATCTCTCTTCTTACTTAAATAGACTTGGGACAAAATATTGAGAAGCTTTTGCATTTCTTGTTTTTTTTTCCAAAGGGGAAGAGAGTTTATTTTCAAGAGCTCTGTCCAGGGGGCAAAGGGCGTTTGGCTCTTACCTGTTCAGGGTTGCTCAGGCTGTAAGCTCTGATCTCTGGGCTGTGCTTGGGGTGAGGTCACCCTGAGGGCAGGCTGGACAACATAAAGTGATTACCTCACTTTGCCAGGGTGTCTTTCTTCTGATCGCAAGCTGGGTGACAGTTGAAAAGATAGACATGTCAGGCTAGCTGTTCTCCTCCCAGAAGACTGGCTCACAACCAGACCTTCTCTTGGAGCTCACATTACTGCTGGCCTTCATTAAACCAGATGAGCCTCCATCTCTGCCAAGTGTGAATAGAAGACTGGTTTCCAGTTCATGTGGCTGCAGGCTCATGAGAACAGAGATTTTTCAGAGGGAACAACACTCTTTAGCAGAGTGGAATAAATCTCCTGGGGCAGCTAGGCATAGCATTGGTTAAAGTGTGCAATGCAGAGTCAAGAAGAACTGTGTTCAAATCTTACCTGACATCCTTATAAATTTTGTGATCTTGGACAAGTCACTTCAGCTTTGCCAACCTCAGTTTTCTCATCTATAAAATGAGGGAGTTTAATGCCTTTAAATTCCCCTCCAGCTCTAAATCTCTGATTATATAACTCAAGTGATTAACTTTTAGAGCAATCCAATCCAAGAATCATTTGCTAAGATCGAGGGTGCAGACACTAAGAATGGAACAATACCTATCTCAGAGGGTCTACATTTCAATGGGAGGGGGCTTGTGGTCTGGGGAAGGGAGAATGTAGACATATGAGTCCATCTAGTCTATGATCCTTTAGTAAGTCACTAACAGCTAGCTTTCCTTCCCTCGGATCCTCAGTTTCCTTCTCCTTTCAGTGAGGGAGTTGGACTTAGGTTACGTCCATTTCTAAATCTGTAATCTCATCATCATGAAATACATAATATTTAAGGCAATAGAGCAGGGATTTTGAACCTTTTAGAGACTGAATTGCCGCCCCCCCCACCCCCTTCCCCAAACTGAATGCCTTGCCCTACTTCCTACCAGAGACCACGTGTTGTGCCCCTCCCTGCCACCACATGCCGGGTATGCCTTCCCCCCCCCACTCCCCCACACAAGGGAAGGAGAAAGTGCTCCCATTAGGCTACTGGATGGAGGGGTAGATGAAGTGAGGAATGTCCTCTGCTAGTGTAGAAAGGGGGAGGGGAGTTGTCCAAGAACTCTGCTCCCCTCCAGCTCTGCCACCTGTGAGTTTCTGACCTTACCTGCTGTGCAGTACCATTGGGCTACTGGGCAAAGGGGCTGGTGAACTGAAAAAATGTCATCAGGCATGGTGGGGAGGGGGAGGGGAGCAGCTCCACCCGAATCCCTCTGCCTTTCTAGCAACAAATTCTAGGGATGGAGGGTGGGAAGGGAGGGTGGCCAAGTGCCCACAGAGAGCATTTTATGTGCCATCTTTGTCACTCATCCCCTAGTTTCACCATCACTGCAATACAGTATATAATATTTGATGAAGCAAGTACTATAATGCTGGACACTGAGGATCGAAAGATAAAAATGGAGTTGTTTCTGTCCTCAAAGAGCCTTTACTCTAATGGGGAGAGGCATTTGGGGGCCAACAGGGGGAAGAAAACTTCTGTGATTGACTTCACCAGTGTGAGGAACTCCTGGTGTGGACACTTCCTCCGCTGATGCAGAAAAAGAAAACATCTGTATATTTTAGCCTTTGAGAGATGCCTAGTTTGAGCACTGAGAGGTTTAGGGACTTGCTCAGGGTCATACAGCCAGGATGTTAGAGGAAACTTGAATTGATGTATAATAGACTCCAAGCCAGGAAATTTAGCTGATTCCCCACATTTCTAGGGAGGGGAGAAGGGACAGAATGCAAATAACTAAGGGGTTGAGGACAAGCCCCTGAAAGTAAGGTGGCACCCAATAGGAACCTTGAAGGAAGTGGGAGAGGAAGGCAGATAGCAGGGAACTTTGCTCAGTTGGAAAGCAGGATCATGTGGATTTTAGTTTGTAACCAGAAGCTTGATTTCTAATCCTGAACAGCAATAATTTGTCAATCATCTTTTCCCCTTATCTTTAAGATCCTCAACCAAAGACATAAAGCTAGAGATGAGGAAACTCCTCAGGCCAATGCAGGGAAGCCCTTCCTCTGTAATTCAGTCTTAGAGAATTGCTTGGAGGGCTGAGAAATTAGGAGACCAGATCAGGGTCTCACAGCCAGGATGTGTCAGAGACAACACTCAAACCTGAGCCTCCCAGATTCCCTTGGTGGCTCTCACTCAACCTAAGTGGGAGTGGCAGGTGGGCTAGGGAGAAATTCCTCATTTGCTTAGAGTTGGTATTGACATTGCTTCTCCGATTTGTCCCTGGCTCACGCTGCCCACTAGCCTGGAGTTTGAAGCACTTTCCTCAACCTCCCTTTCTGTAGTTTTCTCCTTAGTCTCTATTTTTCCTGAAGAATGCTGATGTTAACTGTTCTCAACTCGACATTTTTTTCCATCTAGATGCTGTTCCTGGCTCCCTGGAAAATAAACTGAAAACCAAGTGGGAAAACCTGTTGGGCCCCGATTATGAAGTAATGGTATGTTATTATCTTTCGATAAAATATACTCATGTCTGGCTTAATGTGAGGCTCATAACATAGTAATTAGGAGAAACAAGCACTTCAGGGAATGGTTTCTTCCCCCCATGCCTTCCTTGTATTGGAAATAACTGATTGGGAAAATCACAGTGGTTTGAGCTGTAAGAACCGTTAAGGATGAAAAAAGAAATCCGACCGTGATTCACAATGGTTTACTTCGTGTTGGAACGATTTAAGTCACAATCGGCGGAACAGCAAGGGGGCGGCAGGGGGAACGCTTGCCTTTAAATTTGTCACATTCATCAGCTACTTAGAGCGGCTGGCATTTTTATGATTGTCTTTGCGATCTGTTTGTTTTATTGGGCACCGCCAGAGCTTGGGATATTAGTTCTATGTTTCACCCAGAATCTTACACTTTTATGAGAAGAGTGAAGGAATGATGGGGCGAGGGGGGAGGGAAGTAATTGAAGTTGGGTTGGAGTTGCGTGGGCCCCCAGCCCATTGAATTTTCTTTCACCTGTTATTATAGTCAAGGAAAAGATTTCTCCGTGAATCTTCATGAAGGAAGAGAATTTGACATTTAGAAAAGACTTTAGTTTGGCTGACAAAAGCTTTTTGTGATAAGGAAAGAATTCCCCTCGAGCCTTCACTCCTCATAGTTTTTGTTTTTCCTTTCCTGAAGCTAACAGAGATAGGATGTTAAAATATACAATAATGTTCTTAATGCAACATTAATATGTTATATCATGACATTCACCTATTGTTGAGATTTGGTCAGAATTTAGAATAACAACTCATGCTAATAGCCTTTTTGTAAAATATATAAAGATGAAGATGATGAAGGCAAAACGATATAAATATATAGTACTTATTATGTGCCAGTCAGTGTGTTCTAAGTTCTTTACAATTACAACAACCCTGGAGTGTAGGTGCTATTATTATCCCCATTTTACAGTTGAAGAAACTGAGGCAGACACAGGTTAAGTGACTTTCCCAGAATCACATAGCTAGTAATTATCTGTGGCTGGATTTGAATTTACGTCTTTTAAATTTCACATGAAGCACTTGTGCCCCATGGTACCATCCAGGCCCATTGTTTTCATTGATATTATTTTTAAAGGCTAGCTTTTATATGGCACTTTAAGGTATATACAGTGTCTTACATATCTCACTGGATCCTCACAATAACCCTGAGGGGTAGGTGCTACTATTATCACCCCTTTATAGTTGAGGAAACTGAGGCAGGCAGATTAAGTGACTTATTCAGGAACATACAGTCTGTAAGTGTCTGAATCAGGATATGAACTCAGGTCTTTCCTGACTTCAGATCTAATGCTTGGATTATTCTAATAAATTTAAATTACTCTTTAGGGCAGCGGTTCTCAACCTCTCAATTTGTAGCAATGAGAATACATAATGCATATCAGGTATTTACATTCCGAATCATAACTGTAGCAAAATTACAGTTTTGAAGTAGCCGCCAAAATAATTGTTTGGTTTGGGGTCACCGCAACATGAGGAGCTGTATTGGGGGGTCACAGCATTAGAAAGGTGGAGAACCACTGCTTTAGGGGAACATTTCTTTTTTTGCCTTCAAATTTTCTCTGGCACCTGGGCTACATTGAGCCCTTTCACAGAGATTGACTAGATAGGAAGCGATTAACCCCATCAGATGGAGTCCCTGGATTTTTTTATCAAAAAGTTTGAGGTAAGAGATGGCTATGTGCTGTTTTGATTTGTTCTAACAAATGTATTTAACATTTCTTTAACTCCTAAATTCTCTAGGTTGCCATCTTGGATACACAGATTGTTGATGATGCCGAGTTACAGAAATTTTCAAAGGTAAGCATTATTTGTAACATCAGCCTTTCAAAAATCGTTTTAAGTCTTTGAAAGCTGCTCATAACCTATTCAAAGAACCTGGGCGGGTGAGACTCCCTGCTCTGATCTATTTCCTTAGTCCTCATCAATGTTGCTTTTTGTCTAGATTGCCTTCAGTTT
Source organism: Monodelphis domestica (assembly GCF_027887165.1). NCBI lineage: Eukaryota > Metazoa > Chordata > Mammalia > Didelphimorphia > Didelphidae > Monodelphis > Monodelphis domestica. Next base: position 15,201,898 of record NC_077228.1, on the reverse strand, counting down.
CACCTCTAAACATCATACCTGTTGATCGACATGCATTCTCTGTCATTAGAACGGAAGCTCCTTGAGGTCAGGGACTGGCTTTGCATTTGTGCTCAGTATAGGGCCTGGCATGTAGTATGGATACATAATAAATGCTTGATGCCTTGACTTTTTTTTTTCCTTTTAAAGTATGTCCTATGGCTGATAATTGCTTTTAAGTTATTTCTTCTGTGCAGGTGTTCTCTCCCCTTTTCTCGAACTGAAACTTCCTTTGGAACAAAGTAAAACTTTTCAATATAAATAACTGAGTAGCTTCTTCTGACTGTCTACACCACAGTCGTAAATAAAGGAAGTCTGTTTCATCATTATTATTTTTTAAATCATAGGTTTTCTTTTTAAAATGTGATCAAAACTTTTTAAATTAATTTTGAATTCTAGCCTTTCCCTCTCCTCACTTCCCTTCCCCTGCCCCCCCTACCCCCCCCCCCCCACTGTGGAAAAATCCCCAAATCTCTATTACAAATACATATTGTCAGGCAAAAGAGATAGCCCTGTTGGCCATATTCTCCCCCACTCCCATATGTTTCAGTGTGTACCCTGAGTCTGTCACCTTTCTGTCAGAAAGCAGGTGAGAGATTTTATTGCAAATTCTTTGGAATAGTGGTTGACCGAAGTCTTTGAAAGTTGTTTGTTTTTTACTATGTTGTCACTGTATACATACATATGTATATATATGCACACATTCATCTCTTGGCTCCGCTCACTGTACTCTTGTGGAAGAGAGAAATTATAAGGCTTGCAAAAGGACCGAAGCAGTGGCTGAGTGGTGACCTGACTGTCAATCAAATGAAGATTCTGATTTGGAATGTTACCAGGAAAGGCAGTTTAGAGCCATACCAAAGGCTGGCGGATTTCTGGGCTTGGTGGATGGTAGTTGCTTTTGAATCAGGGAAGGAAGAAGCTGGGTTTAACTCTGAGACTTGGGATAATCAAGTCGGAGGTGGCCTGGTGACTTTGAAGGCAGAAGAAGAAGGACAATAGTCCAGATATCTCTCTGACTTGCTCTGTTGGTGATAGTGACTGAAATACTAGACCTATCAACCATTTCTCTCAATATCCTCCCATCTATGGCTAATTACAGAATTAGGGAAACCCCCAACCCTTTTACCTCCATCCTCCATCTTTTCCTGTCTTCCCCAAATAAACCCTTACTTAGATAAAGAAGAGAAAAATTATTTTCATTTGAAGCAACATTAACTCACCCTGACTGATTTAGAAAACCAGAAGAAGAACGGGAAGGGGAAGCTGAAGGGAAGAAGAGGGGAGGAAGGGAGGATGAAGAAGAGGGAGGAAAAGGGAGGAAGGGAGTTATATAGGGAGGAGGGTAGACAAAAGAAACAAAAGAACTACCTGATCTATTAGTTATCATTTACCCATCAAATATACCCCCTCAATATTATCTATTACACTCTGTATCAGCTCAGATAAGTCTTCTTAGATTTTTCTGAAGCAGCACTTTTCATCATTTCTTTTCTTTTTTAAACACTTACCTTCTTTCTTAGAACCAAAGAAAAGATTCCAAGGAAAAATAATGGTAGGTAAAAGCTAGGCAATGGAGATTACACAGCCAAGAAGTATATGAGGCCAGATTTGAACCTAGGACCTCCCATCTCTAGGCCTGACTCTCAATCCACTGAGCTACCCAGTTGCTCCCCTTTATTATTTCTTAAAACAATAATTAGTATTATATTGCTTGCTTCTACCATAACTTGTTTAGCCATTTCCTAGTTGATAGACAAACCCTTTAATTTCCTAATCTTTGCCACTGCAAAAGGAACTTCTTTAAATATTGCTGTAAATATTTTTGTCTCCTCTCTTCTATCCCTGAGGTATATAGAACTAGTATAGGATCACCGGCTCTAAAAGTAGACACCATTTAATAAAGCATAGTTGTACTATTTCACAGTTCTACTAAGAGCATATCAACATAAGTATTTTTCTGCATTTCCTCCAGCATTTGTCATTTTCTTATCTTGTCATCTTTGTCACTCTAATGCATGTGACATAGAACGACAGAGTTGTTTTAAATTTCGTTTCTAATTGTTAGTGATTTAGGGCATTTTTTCTATGACTTTTGATTATAAGAATTTCTTTCTCTAAAAACTGGTTTTCTATATTCTTTGACCATTTATCACCTGGAGATTGGCTCTTATCTCTATACTTTTGAATCTGTTCTCTATATCTTAGAAAGAAAACTATCAAAGAAGTTTGATGCTAAGATTCTTTCCCCCACCCCCCAATTCACACACTTCACTTCTGACTTTACTTGCATTGGTTTCATTTGTGTGGAAATTTTAATGTGATATAGTATTGACCCTCTTTATCATATTTGGTCATGAGCTCTTCCCTTATCTGTATATCTGACAGGTAATTTCTTTATTGCTTATCTAATTTTTTGTGATTTTAGCCTTTATTTCTAAATCAATGTGCCCATTTGTTGGTCTTGGCCTAATTTCTGCCTGATTTCTTTCCAGATTTCCCAATAAATTTTTTAAAATATTGAGTTCTTAATTTAATAGCTGCAGTCTTTAGGATTTTCACATGCGCCTCTTTTATATTTGTTTGCTTCTCTGTATTGTATGCCTAATTGTTCCACTTAGCATTTCTAATTCTCACACAGTACCCAATGGTTTTGCTGAGTCCCATTTTGAGGTATAGTTTGGAATCTGGTACTCTTAGTTCCCTTTTCTTCCCATCTTCTTCCATTATTTCCTCTGAGATTCTAGGCCTTTTGTTCCTCTAGATCAGGACTTCATTTTGGCTTCATATTTGTGTTCTTTTCACTTCCGTTATCCCAACCCTTCTGTACTTTAATTTTCTGATTCCCAATTTCACACAGTCATTTAAATGCATCTTCTCATATTTTTCTGAATTTCTCATGTTTATCATTTCTTAGAATTCAGTTATAGTCATAGGCAGCACTTTTTTTTCAGCTATTCCCTAAACAATGAACCACTTCTTAGGTCATAATTACTAGTTCTTGGTTCTCTTTTTCTATAGATTATAAGCTCCTTGAGGGCAAGAACTATTTTCTCTTAGTGTTTGTGCCTAGACTGCAGTGCCTAGTATGATGCTGGTGGTGGGGACTTACCGAATGCTCATTCATTGATTTGTTATTTTAAAACGTGCCGGTATGATGATTTTGGAATATAATAGAGATTTAGATGTCTTTATTTCTATAACATATAACATAACTAAAATATCTGTGTGTGCGTGCATTACCAAAACTGTTGTAGCAGTACTTTTTGTAGCAATAATATTTCAATTTTATTTATATATGTGTGTATGTATGTATATACATATAAAATATATTATAAAAATTATATATATACATATATAAATACATATATAAACACACATCTATTTGCCTTCCAGAGTCTTCTCTTAAGTGTTTGAGATGTTAAGAGCAAATCTCCAACTAAAAGACTTAACCAAAATAGGAATGTTACCAGTGAATGATGTGGGACCCTAGCTCTGACTTCCAGCAGCAGCAGAGGGGGAATAGCTCAACTTTCATCTTTGATTACCTTCAGCTCCCCTCCAGAGGTGGCGTCCTTGTGACGTTCGAGTTAGTTCTTTAATTATTTTATTTGGCATCTAGTAGGAATGAGAAACCCAACTCCAAATAGTCTAATAAATCCATTGAGGGCCAGACATTGCCATGCTAAAAGCTCGCCAGAATTTGAGTCATGGGGTTGCGTACACTTCTAAAAGCTTATTTTCTTGCCTTCGTAACTAGCAATCAAAAACAAGAGGTATACACTGAGTTTTTCCTCTTGGCAGTTTCCAATTAACCTGACTGTAAATTCGATGTCATTCTCTGTAACCAGAGAATTTGAGGCCACAGGGATGGAAAACCAGTGGAAGACGTCCTCTCGGTGGAAAATGTTATTTTACCACCAGTGGGAGTAACAAAAGAGAATTTGTTTCCCACCCATGTTTCAGAAATTAACCTTATAATGCAGTGGGACTAATAGGTAGTCCTGGGCTAGATCTCATGGGCATCAGTGTGGTTAGAGGAATGAACAGTACATGTAGACATGGAACACCTACTTGTACATATGACTTTTCATAGCCCAACTGGCTTTTCTAAAGGCTCATTTTACTCATCTATAAAAAGGGGATTCTTACAACTGTCCTAGTTATTTTTTCCAAATAATTTTTTTCAACAATCAACCATTTAATATTTCTCCTTCTCATACCATTTAAAAAAAAAGAAAGAAAAATAAAACCCCGATAATATGACCATAATCAAACAAAACCATATTGATCATTGCAATATCATCGTATGTTTCATTATGCAGATTCTGTTTGTAATCTGTCTGTCAGGAGATGGATGAGTGATCATTAGAGTAATCAAAATTCCTATTTTTCCAAATTTGTTCTTGTTTTAATAATGTTTTTACAATTTTTCTAGTTCTCTATTAATAGTGGTTAATTTGAGGTCTTGGGTCCATTTTTAGGTGAGTTTGTCATCTTAGTTATAAAACATTCAAGGAAAAGAAATGTTAGTGATTTGTAAGATCATTTACTTTGTTTTTTTAATTCAAAGAAATTTTATTTTCCCGATTACATATAATAATAACAATTTTCAACATATATCTTCCAAAATTAAAAGATTCAAATACTTTCTATCCCCCCTCTTCCTCTTGAAGATGGTTAGAGATTTGATCTGGGTAAAACATGTATTATCATGTAAAAGATTTGCATATTGTTTATTGTTGTAAGAGAATACTCATATAAAACAAGTCCCAAAATAAAATGTCAATTAACTAATGTGAAAGATGTGCTTTGATCTGCATCTGACTCCAACAGTTCTTTCTCTGGAGGTAGATAGAATTTCTTCTCCCAAGTCCTTCAGAATTGTATTGCTGAGAGGGGGCAGCTTGGTGGCTCAGTGGATTGAGAGCCAGGCCTAGAGATGGGAGGTCCTGGGTTCAAATGTGGATTCAGACACTTCCCAGCTGTGTGACCCTGGGCAAGTCACTTGACCCCCATTGCCTAGCCCTTACCACTCTTCTGCCTTGGAGCCAATACATAGTAGTGACTCCAAGACAGAAGGTTAGGGTTTAAAAAAAAAAAAAAGAATTGTACTGTTGAGAGTAGCTAAATCTTTCACAGTTGATCATTGTAAAGTATTGCTGTTACTACCTACAGTGTTCTCCCGGTTCTGCTTATTTCACTTTGTATCAGTTCTTGTAGGTCTTTTCAGCCTTTTCTGAAATCATCCTGCTTATCATATGCTAAATCCCTTTTTATGCTAGAGAGAAACTATGTGAGACAAGAAATGAAAATATGGCTTTAAGAAGGGACATGTGGATAGGTGGCTCAATGGATAGAAAGTCAGGCCCAAAGATCCTGGTCCTGGGTTTAAATTTGGCCTCAGATCCTTCCTAGCTGGATGACCCTGGGCAAGTCACTTAACCCCAATTACCTTGCCCTTATCACTCTTCTGCCTTATAACGGATACTTAGTATGGATTCTAATACAGAAGGTGATGGTTTAAAAAAAAGAATACTATTGTTGGTAAGAGATAGAGAAATGGCAGGATGGAGAAATTGGAACTTGTAGGAATAGATGTGTCTAAAGTAGGAAAAGAGAGAAAACTAAAGCGACTGGAAAAGATCCTGGGAGATTTTAGGGGAATGAAGAGTAGCAACCCTTGAGAGAATAGTTAGGGTATCAGTGATCTTCGGAATGGCCGCTGGTGGTGACCTAGTTTAGGGGATGCTGGTCTTAGACTCCACGGAGGAAGAAGCATCTCTGTTGGGCGAGTCAGTGATCTTTAGGGGCTGAGCTTAAGTAATTGCTTCTGGTACCTTTTAGAAGGAGCTCTTTTCCCTTCAGGGCTCTGGACGTTGATAATAACTGATTAGTTGCTGCTTTCCCCAGAGGTGAATGAATCACGTTCAGTTCAATAAAATCATGTCTGGGTCAAACTTATTTGAGAGTACATGTGAAGGTAGAAAAGATGAACTCTAAAGCCCCGGAGGTCTATGTTATGAAACCCAAATAATCCTTGGCTTCTCTCTCAGTCATTCCACATAGTTTTCTGTTGTCAGCTCTTGTTCCTACCTTTTGGGGTTTTGTTTTTGTTTTTGTTTTTGCCATTTCTGTCTTAGTATCAACTTCAAGATTAGATGGGCAAGGCTAGGCAATGGGGATTAAGTGACTTGCCTAGGAGTTACCAGCTAGGAAGTGTCTGAGTTCAGATTTGAACCCAGAACCTCTTGACTTATCTACTGTGCTACCGAGCTGCCTCTTATTCCTACTATCATAATCTCTCTTATATCCATTCCCTTCTTTCCCTGCACACAATCGGTACCCTGGTGTACCCTCTCCTCACTATTGTAATACCCTTCTGTCTACTTCTAGCCTCTCCCCACTCCATTCTATCCATCTTCTACTTTGATGCCAAAGTGGTTTTTCCTTGTGCCCAGATCTGACCATGTTATCCCACTACTCAGTAAACTCCAGTGACTCCCGATTGACTCCAGAATCAAATCGAAACTCTTTTCCTTGGCTTTTCACTCTCCTCCCAACTTGGCCCCTTCCTCTTCTCTCCATTTTCTCATATTTTTCTTATTCATAGATTTTCTTCTCTTCCACCACACTCACTCTGATCCAGCCACACTGGCCTTCTTTGCTATTTCTTACACATAAAACTGGCTTGGATATAGCATATTTAAAACCATTTGGCAAGAACATTATTTCCTATTAAGTATCGCTGACCAAGATAGAGGGGAAATATTGCCAGTGAGGGCCACATAAAATCGCCGTTTATTTTTAGAGAGAAAAAGCAAAGATTCAGAATCTGCACGTTAAGATTTTTCCTCTTACTTTTTAAGTAAGGCATATAAATCATTCAAACAATTCAATAATGCTTAAAAAGTAGAAGTTTCATGTGATGGCCAATTAAGGGACTGAGAAACGTTCAAGAGCAGAAGTCAAAGGAGAGGAGTATCCAGGTTCAAGGACAACGAAGCAAGCAACGACCGAAAGGGAGAGACGCTGACATTTCCTTTTCCTTTTGACCGCCATTAAAATTTTTACATTTAAATTTTTTTTCATTTTTTATTGTCATGCAAAACACACTTCCCTATTGTTGACCTCCATTTCCCCCTCTTAAATCCTGACCTCCTATTTTAGTTTCAGTTCTAAGACAGAAGAGTGTCAAAGACCAGGGAATTGGGATTAAATGACTTGTCCAGAGTCACATAGCTAGGAAGTATCTGAGGTCAAATTCGAACCCAGGACCTCCCGACACTCTTTATCTGCTGAACCACCTAGCTGCCCCATCAGACATCTACTCTACAGCAACAGATAGATCACATTTTTCTCCAGCCTTCTTTCCCATCCAACAATTTGCCCAAATTACTTTCCAAACTTGAGCCTTTTTCGAAGTTCTGTTACCCAGATTCTTGTCCAAGGACCCCAAAGCTGTTATGCTATTTTGCTGATACCCAGGAGCTGAAGCGCTATGATGCAATTGCCAGGTTGTTGGAATTATAGTTCAAGGATCTGAGTTTGAGCCATTATTTTGCCAGTCTCTAATAATGTGACCTTGGGCAAGTCACTGAACCCTCCTGGGCTTCCGTTTTTTTCATCTATAAAATGAAAGGGCTGGACTGCCTTCTCAGGCCAAAGGTGGACCCAACCCCAGTACTCTCTCCTACTTCCTGAGCAACTAAATTCTGTTGCTAAATACATATCAAATTTACATCCTTATCCACTGCTTCCTTTTCTCTCCGCCTACCATAAAAGAGACATTTCTTTCTTGGTAATCAGTTCAGGGCCGCCATATTGCATAAGAGTGCCAGGCCTGAAGTCAAAAAGATCTGAGCTCAACTTAGACACTTCTAGCTGTGTGAAAAGCCACTTAACCCTGTTTGCCTCAGTTTCCTCATCTGTAAAATGAGCTAGAGAAGGAAATGGCCAGCCCCTCTAGGGTCTTTGCCAAGAAAACCTGAAATTGCTCACAAAGACCTTGGGGAGGGAGACATTGAGTTACATGCAGATCAGCGGAGGTGGTAGCTGGTGCTGGGGTAGATGAGTCAGGTCAGGGGAGAAACTGGCTTCAGAAATTGCCGAGAGTAGCAGAGTTCCTTCTCTGGGCCATAATGCCTGTCTTGTATGAAGATAGATGACACGACGCTGGTGTTATTTCTTGGACTGGACCCCCTACCGTCAGCAAGATTTCCACCCACCCTGTGGGTCCAGGTGATGGATTGGCCTGCACCACTCTGACACTGTCTTCCTCCCATGGTCTGTGGTCCATCAGCGAAGACAGTGAGCCGCCTGGCAGGCGCTAACGGGTAACCTGCCACTCTTGATGCATTCTTGGAGTGTTCTGGCCCACTTTGCTTTGATGTACTGCAATAGCGGAGGGCCCTTAGGCTGGCTGACATCCTCGATATTTATGGGGTGGCTGGCTGTTGGATTTCTCTGAACTGGGTGGGGAGGAAAGGCGGCCAACATTTATACAAGAAAAGCAGAAGACCAGAAAAGGGAAGCACTAGTGGCAAAAACCAAGTCAACGGGCATTTATGAAGCATCAAGCATTCTCACTGTGTGCTGGTACTCTGTTCAGGGCTCAGCACCCAGAGAAAGTGTGCAGAACTATAATTCCTGCCTTCAAGGAGCTGTCTTTCTTTCTTTCTTTCTTTCTTTCTTTCTTTCTTTCTTTCTTTCTTTCTTTCTTTCTTTCTTTCTTTCTTTCTTTCTTTCTTTCTTTCTTTCTTTCTTTCTTTCTTTCTTTCTTTCTTTCTTTCTTTCTTTCTTTCTTTCTTTCTTTCTTTCTTCCTTCCTTCCTTCCTTCCTTCCTTCCTTCCTTCCTTCCTTCCTTCCTTCCTTCCTTCCTTCCTTCCTTCCTTATTTTCTTTTGTCTTCTTTTCCTCCCTTCCCTCCCTTTTTTCCTTTCTCCCTTCCTTTCCTTCCTTCCTTCCTTCCTTCCTTCCTTCCTTCCTTCCTTCCTTCCTTCCTTCCTTCCTTCCTTCCTTCCTTCCTTCCTTCCTTCCTTCCTTCCTTATGTACAAACCAAATACATTCAAGATGAATGGAAGGAAGTCTCCAGAAGAAAGCATATATTAAAGAGAATCAGTAAAGACCTGTTCTTAAATTTTGCAAAACATTTTATGTGTCATCTAATTTGATCCCACAGCAACTTTAGGCTGTAGGTGCTATTCTTTTCCTTATTTTACAGTTGAGAAACCTGAGGCAGACAGAGTAAGTGACTTGCCCAAGGTCACATAATGTTTAAGGCTGAATTTGAACTCTGATTTTCTGATACTCTTTCCACTGGGCCACCAGAATTAGTACCTCCACACTTCTGACTTTTTTTTTTTAACTCTTACCTTACTGGGTATCAGTTCCATGGCAGAAGAGTGGTAAGGGCTAAGAATGGAGGTTAAATGACCTGCCTAGGGTCTCACAGTTAGAAAGTGTCTAAGGCCAGATTTGACCCCAGAATCTCCTGTCTCTGGACCTGACTTTCATCACTAAACCACCTAGCTTCCCTGTCACTCATTAAAAAACACAAACAAAAAACTTTTAATATCAATACTGTTTATTGGTTCAAGGTTCAAGGAAGAAGAGCAATAAGAGCTAGGCAATAGGAATTAAGTGACTTGCCCAGGGTGACATAGCTAGGAAGTGCCTCAGGTCATATTTGAACCCAGGATCTCCCATCTTTAGGTCTGGCTTTCAATCCACTGAACTATCTAGCTGCCCCCACTTCCGACTTTTTTTTTTAAACCCTTACCTTCTGTCTTGGAGTCAATACTGTGTATTGGCTCCAAGGCAGAAGAGTGGTAAGAGCTAGGCAATGGGGGTCAAGTGACTTGCCCAAGGTCACACAGCTGGGAAGTGTCTGAGGCCAGATTTGAACCTAGGACCTCCCATCTCTAGGTCTGACTCTCAGTCCACTGAGCTACCCAGCTGCCACCTACTTCCGAGAAAGATTATCTGTCCATTTTTGGAGAAGCAGGCAAAAGTACAGCATAAACTCTATGCTTGGAATCAGAAGGATTCAAATCCTGAGTGACACTAGCCGTGTGACTCTAGGCAAGTTGTTCTTTGTCTCTCTGGGTCCCCATGCATAAAACGAGCAGTTTGGGGTCCATGATGTGTGAATTTAATGTAAATTTTACCCCTTTTTCTGTTCAAATACCCATTTTTGGTCAGTGTCTGCCTCAGCCTTTGCCTGGGCACTGCATGGCTGCCTTAAGTCTGGAAGAGGGTTGACTGAAGTCTGCACACAACTGGCAGAATGTCCAAAAGTCAGGGCTCCGACCTGAACGGTGGTTAAGTCTGTCCAATCATAGAGTCCCAGGAGGGGTGGCAAAAACTGGCTTTTATAAGAAAGGGGGTGCGGGAGGCACGCTCTTCCTGGGCACTTGTCACGCTCTCCTTTTTGGGGGGCTTTTGGCTCTTGGCACTCTGGGGCTGGAGACGCTTGCTGGTGGCAGCCTCTCCTGGGGGATGGATGAGCGGATGTAGCACATCAACCTGATATAAATTAGGCACGGCAGGTGATGGTGTGATTTCTCTCTCTCTCACCTTTACTAATAAATAATTATACATTGATATGCCATCTCTAGAGAATTCTAATCACGAAAATGGATTCTAAGATACTTTCTGACTCCAGAGGCACAGAGTGCTGCTGGGTGACAATGGTCTGATCTGGGTGGCTGTCAGGATTGTACAAGATACATGAGGGCTGGGGTCAGTCCCATCTGGCGTCGGATTCACCGGGTGGCCAAGGAGGGGAAGAGGTTCAGAGAAGCAGCTGGTGGTAAATCCCTGCCATGACTAGTTTCTCTTTGGATCATTTGGGCACAAATGTTGTGGGATACGAGTGAGCCCCACCTGGTCCCAGTGTTAACCTCTGTCAACTCCCAATGGCTCCACGGATGCCAGGGGCTTGGGAACAACTGGAGACATAGAGTGAAACAAAGAGGGAGGGAGGGAGGAGGAGATAAATAAGGAAAAGAGCCAAGCAATGACTAGACTTTGTGTGTCCTGGGGAGAGTGATGGAGACGATGTCATTCTAGTGGCTGCAGCTTCTGCTTCAAGCGTCTGCATCAAGATGGAAGTGGTACTTTCTGGAGGAAGGGACTGCCAGTCATCAGAGAGGCTTCCTCTGGTTTAGCAGACCACTTTACCCTATTTCACCTGGGAATTAAAGCAACACTTTATGACCCATTGCAAGGGAAGTGTGATCCATTTGCTGAGAGATTCACGGGAGCTGCCATCTTGTCGTTGTGGGTCCAACCCTCCTCTGTCTGTGCCAGCCCACCATGTCTGGTCCAAGTGTCTTATTCACGGTCTCCAACAAGTCCTTTATGGAGACTCTACCCAGAATTCTAGAGGCCTTCTGCTAGGTCTTTTACTTTATATCCTAACGTTTTAAAAATGCTTTATTGTTGCTTATGGTTTTTTACACCCTGGTGGAACTTCTACATGATCATGAGATACGACCTTTAATGCATGTCCAGGAATTTCATTAATGTGGGGGCGAAGGGCAGGAGGCACTCCCAGTGTGAAAATTCACTAATGCAGATCAGCAACCCATCTGTACCTCACTGTCTTAGAAGGTTGCTGGAGAGAGCGCAGTACTTCAGTGACTCACCCAGGATGACAACCATTGTGTATCAGAAAAGGAATTTGAATCCAAGCTAGCTGGTCATCCACTAGGTGACAATGCCTCTCCCAGAAAAACATTGTTAGGTTTCCCAGGCCTAGAGACTGGAGGACCTGGGTTCAAATCTAGCCTCACATACTTCTTAGCTGTGTTACCCTGAGCAAGTCACTTAACCCCCATTGCCTAGCTCTTACTCCTCTTCTGCCTTGGAACCATTGCAGAAATTGGTTCTAACATGGAATGTAAGGGTTTTTTTTTTAATTGCTCTATTTGAATTCACAGTGGTTTTTAAACGTTGCCTTTTGAGTCTAGATTGGACTAGCAGAATTTTACCTGACCAAACAATTGGAACATGCAGACCCAACAGAATTTTCACATTTATCCCCGATTTCCTCAGAATTCCCCATGTCTCCTGCTGTTGAAGAATTGCCTCAGGGTAGTTCACATACTGATAAATATAGTGTTTTCTTTTATTAGGCCTCCCACCTTTGGCCATTGGGCACTGGGAAGGCAGTTTGTTATGTCTGGTCAAATGTTTCATGGACTTTTATGACTTGGTTTCCCACAGCTGCTGCCGATCCATACTCTGAGGCTAGGAGTAGAGCTGGATTCCTTCAATGGACACCATTACATTTCTTCCATCATGCCTGATGGGCCAGTGGCCACACTCAACATGTTGAAGTTGGAGGATGAGCTATTGGAGGTGAGCTCAGGAGGAGGAAAAGCAACCCCAAAGACATGAGTTGGACTGGAGGCCCCACACTTCTCAGATTCTGAATTTTTTTAGTTGGACACCAACTTTGTCTCCCATGCACCTGGGAGTTAAAAAAATATTATGAATCATTGCTAGGGAAAGGGGATCCATTAACCAAGAGATTCAAGGGAGCCGCCATCTTGTTGATCACATTCTCCAATAAGTTCTTTATGGAGACTCCTTCCTATAGGTCTTTTACTTTATAGCCCAGAGTGATCATTAAACTATAAGACTCTACTTGCTCTCAAAGCTGTCCTACTTGTCTGGCCTCCTTTCTGTCCTTTTCTCTCCATTTTCTTTTTTTTTCTAAATTAATTAACTTAGAATATTTTTCCATGGTATGGTTCATGTTCTTTCCCTCCCCTCCTCCTACCCCCTTCCCATAGCCAATGAACAATTCCACTGGGTTTTTCATGTATCACTGATAAAGATCTATTTCCATATTACTGATATTTGCACTAGGGTGATCGTTTAGAGTCAACATCCCCAATCCTATCCCCAACAAACCATGTGACCAAGCAGTTGTTTTTCTTTGTGTTTCTACTCCCACAGTTCTTCCTCTGGATGCTTTTCTCTCCATTTTCAAAAATAATTGCTCAATGACACTTTCTTTCTTTTGCTAACCTATATCTCATTTTCCAGTCTTTTCCCCTTCCCCACATTGGGGAACAAAATGGATCCGTTCTGTCTTTGAGCCTTTTGAGGCATATGCCTAGTCTTGGATTTTCTCAGTCAAAGACTTATTATGGAGAGTTTAATCAGTGAATTTGCATAATCACAAATTGCTTTCCAGGATGTTTGGACTACTTTCTTCGTAAACCCTTTGCAGTCTGGCTTCCACCCTCATTGAGCAACTGAAATGTCTCTCTCCAGAGTTACCTTTGATTTATTTGTTGTCAAATCCAGTAATCTTTTATCAATGCTCAATGTTTTTAAACTCTCTCCTGCCTTTCATACTGTTGATCACCTTCCTTTCCTGGATTGTCTCTCCTCTGGAAAGCTGCTTATTTTACCAAGTTAGGAACTGGGGTCCAGGGAAGTTCAGTGATGACTATTCAATGTTGCATAGCTAGGAAGCATCAGGAGCAGGATATACTCAGCTTCTCTGCCTCCAGAGCCAGTATTCTTGATATTTTATCATGCTATGGTAGTTATTCCTTGCCTTGTGCCTCAATTTGCCCCCTTTGCTGCATTTTCTTGAATTAAGGTCTTCTATGACTCTTACAACCAATGGTGTTCCCATTACATCATATTATTGCTCCATAATTATTCTTGAATCTCCTCACCCCTAGTTCAACTCCAGAGAACTATCTGTGGGGTCACTGGGAAATCCTTATTGGCAACCTTCTCATTAAAGAGCCGATGATATCATAGGCTCATTGATCTAGAGCTGGAAGAACTCCAGTGAATATCTAGTCCAAACCTCCTCATTTTACAGATGAGGAAACTGAGGCATGGGGAAGTTAATTGCTTTTTCCATAATCACACAGGTAATAAGTATCAGAAGCAGATTGTGAAGCCAGACCCTCTGGCTCCAGTATTCATTCGACTATTTCCTATTGATTTTCCTTTGGTCAAGGACAATCAGCTGAAGTGATAATACTTTTTTGACAGTTTCCCATCCCTCCATTTTTGATTCTTCATCTATTTTGAGGGAGCAAGGACAGCAAGGACAGCTGGCACTCCAAGAGGCTTCCTCTTTTCCTAAGCTCTCCTCTCACCCATGTTTTCCTGAAAATTAACAAGTAGGAAAGTGGAATTCTACAGTTCACTTTCTGATGCCTCCTCCTAGAGGTGCCAGCGAGCTCTGAGTATGAGCTGCAAGGAGGAGAAAGAAAGCCGAGGTGGCCAGTAGCGACCCATAATCGTTTGTTATTCCTTCTGGAAAGCAGCTTATTGAGGGACTCAAGTCGGGTGGCCCTGGGCTAGATGTTGTAAAGAGTGAGCTGCCCCGATGGTGGCCTCAGGCCTGGAGGGGCTAATAATCCAAGACCTACTGGATAATCAATCCCTGAATAACTGAGACTTGACAGCGCTTGGGACCACATTATAATCTCAAATGGAAGCCTTAGTGGAATATTAAGCATTTTACATTCAAAATTGGCTGCTTTAGGAAAACTTAATAGGCAGCTCATGTTAGACAAATGTAATTATATAGATTGCAGGTCTTTCAGGCCTTTTATTTATGACCAGGAGTGTATCCCAAAGTTGCTGAACTGAAAAAACCATTTTTTTATTTGCTTTTTAGAGCCCAGAACTTGAACCAGGGCTATGCTTGGAGTTTAAAACACTGAGCTGAGCAGTTATTTACAGCAGTTACATAAATCCCCTAGGAAAGAAATTTATAATGAGGCTTGTGACTGTGCCCTTACGTCCCAGGCAATGCCGTAATAATTGGAGACAAGTTAAATGAATAAGTAATGAGATAAATAAATATTTAAATGTACACCAAAGAGAAGAACCTAAAAGGTGACGTTCGGATTTGTTACAGCAGTAGGCTGGGTATGGAATACTGCAACTCAGCAAGCAGTTACTAGGGGTGCTCAGCCTGGGGACATACGCTGCTGAGCAGTGATCCGATCCCTGACTGCAGGGAGCTTCTAATCGAATTTGTGCTCAAACTGAAGGCCTGGCCTGTGCTCTGGTCGGACCATTTCTCAAGGACTGCATTCCGTTCTGTGCTGTAGCTTAGGAAGGACCATGCTTAGCCAGAGAGTGAGAAGAGGAGGGCTACCATGACGGTGGCTTTGAGCATCGAAGAGCCTTAAGTCAACGTCCTATGAAGACTGGCTGAAGGCTCTGGGATTTTGAGACTGGGGAAGGGAAGACTCTGGGAGGGAACAAGACCGCTTTCTTCTACATCTTCAGAGGTCTGCCATGAAGAAGAGGTATCACCTTGGTTTTGTTTGGCCCTAGAGATTGGGGAATGATTGTTGATGGATAGAGAGAAGCAAAGAGACCTTCCTAACAATTATGGCTGGAGTGGTTTCCAATTCTGCTTCTGGCACCTACTGGCTGTGTGACCCTGGGCAAGTTGCTTAAACAAATAGGAAAGGGCAGTTAGGTGGCTCATTGATATAGAGCCACGGTTGAAGATGAGAGGTCCTGGGTTCAAATGTGACTTCAGATATTTCCTAACTGTGTGACCCTGGGCAGATCACTTAACCCCAATCGCCTAGCCTTACTGCTCTTCTGCCTTGGAACCAATACTTAGCATTGATTCTAAATTGAATGGTAAGGGCTTAAATAAATAAATAGGAAATAATAAAGAGCAAGAAAGCACAGGGTTAAGGAAAAGACTTCCTTTAGAAGATGGGATTGTAGCTGGGAAGCCAGGGAGTTGAGATGAGGTGGCAGAGTACCAGGCATAGGAGACAGCCAGAGACAATGACCAGAGTCTTGAACTTAATGAAGAAACCTTTGACAGTTCCTACTATGTGCCAAACATTTGCTAAGCCCTGGAGATAGAAAGATTAAAAAAAAAATAAAACAACTTTGTCTGCCCTCAAGGAATTCACAATCTAATTAGGGAGAAAACATGCCAACACGATTTACAAACAAGATTTATAAGGAAAAATTGGAGAATATCGACAGAGAAAAAGTGATAACTTTGGGGGAGGGGTTCTTGCAGGTATGCTCTAACCCCTCTCCCTTCTCTGTACTGAGAGCCTCACATAACTAGAATGGGCCACTTTGACGCTGATCCGCTCCCCCTATCAGGGCAGCTCTTCAAGAAGAATCTGGGTTTCCACTTGCAGGGAATGTTAGAGTGGCGATTTTATAGTTCTGGGATCATTTGGAATAAATGATAATAATGACAGCTAACATTTATCTCTAGGGCTTTAAGCTATGTAAAGTGCTTCATAGATTTTATATAACCCTGTGAGGCAGGAACTATTATCCTTATTTTATAGATGAGGAAAATGAATCTGGGAGAGGCTAAAAGTCTCCTTAAAGGTCACCCAGTGTCTAAGGTAGGATTTGAACTCAGAGCTTCTTGACAAAAGGTCCAGTGCTCTGTCCATTGGGCCTTATCCCTACCCCTTAAACATCAAAGGTTTTTCAGCTGCTCCCTGTTCTGCTCTTCCTTACATTCATCAGCACTCTTGGGAGATGGTCTAGTTCTCTTACTGGAGTTGGCTTTCTCAGGTGTACATATGAGAGAGAGAGAGAGAGAGAGACAGAGACAGACAAGACAGCAGAGACAGAGAGAGAAAGAGACAGACAGCAGAGAGACAGACAGATAGACAGACAGACCAGAGAGAGAGAGAGAGAGAGAGAGGGAGAGACAGACAGATAGCAGACAGACAGACAGACAGCAGAGAGACAGACAGAGACCAAGAGACAGACAGAGAGCAGAGGCAGAGAGAGAAAGAGACAGACAGCAGAGAGACAGACAGCTAGACAGACCACAGAGAGAGAGAGAGAGAGAGAGAGAGAGAGAGAGAGAGAGAGAGAGAGAGAGAGGGAGGGAGGGAGAGACAGACAGACAGACAGACAGCAGACAGACAGACAGACAGAGACCAAGAGACAGACAGATAGCAGAGACAGAGAGAGAAAGAGACAGACAGCAGAGAGACAGACAGATAGATAGACCACAGTGAGAGAGAGAGAGAGAGAGAGAGGGAGGGAGGGAGGGAGAGACAGACAGCAGACAGACAGACAGACAGACAGCAGAGAGACAGACAGACAGAGACCAGGAGAGAGACAGACAGACAGCAGAGACAGAGAGAGAAAGAGACAGACAGCAGACAGACAGACAGACAGACAGACAGCAGAGAGACAGACAGACAGAGACCAGGAGAGAGACACACAGACAGCAGAGACAGAGAGAAAGAGACAGACAGCAGAGAGACAGACCACAGAGAGAGAGAAAGAGAGAGGGATGGACAGACAGACAGACAGACAGCAGAGAGACAGACAGACCACAGAGAGAGGTGGAGGAGGGGAGGGAGAGAGAGAGAGAGAGAGACAGGGAGGGAGAGAGGGAGAGAGAGAGAGAGGGAGGGAGGGAGGAGAGAGAGAGAGAGAGAGAGAGAGAGAGAGAGAGAGAGAGAGAGAGAGAGAGAGAGAGAGAGAGAGAGAGAGAGAGAGAGAGAATGTGTGTATGCATGCTTAAAAGAAGTTGATACCTTTGTAAATAATTAAAGCCTGTGGGAAGTGTGTCTGGCTTGGGGCCTAAGTTCCTGAACCATGATAGGCCTTTGAGAGAGCCTTCTAGAGACTATTGATCCATCCTTCCTTGCCTCAGCCTGCTGCAAGCATTAGGTCTGATGTCCTGCATTGGCTACATAAATCCTCGGTCTCTGAGGAAAGCTTCCATATAAGGCACTTAACCATGAATAGGGTCACTGGGAGACATTTGCATGGGAAGGAAATTATGCAACTGGTCAGAGGAAAACTTCCCTAATGGTCAAAGGAGCATTTGGATGGAGAACTGGTGGAAGACTGAGAGCAAATGTTCCCCTTGGAACCTGAGGCTTATTTTGGCATTTGTGGTCCAATTCTTTGCTCAGGGCCATTTCAGGATAGTCTGAGGTCATTGAAAAGGCTGTATACCTACTAGCTAGGTGGAATTCTGGAATTGTAAATCAGGTATTCTTTGGGGGAAGGGAGGGAAAGGAAGAAAGGGTATAAACATATACTGCCTACTGAGTCAGCTATGTGGCACAGTGTATAGAACTACAGACCTAGAGTTAAGAAGATTTGTCTTCCTGAGTTCAAATCCAGCCTCACATGCTTACTATTGGTATGACCTTGGGCAGGTCACTTAACCCTGCTTGCCTCAGTTTCCTCATATATTAAATCAGCTGGAGAAGAAAATGGCAAACTGTCATTGCCAAGAACCTTAAATGAATCATGGAGAGCTGGATTCAAGTGGAATGATTAAACAACAACAAATAGTGCCTACTATGTTCCTTGCACTGAGTGAAGCAATTTTTAAAAATAAATATTTCACAAAAATCCTTGTAAGGTAGGTGCAATATTGCCTGCGAAAACTCAGGCAAGAAATTAAGTGATTTGCCCCAGTTTATACAACTAGGATGTATCTGAAGTGGGATTTAAACTCAGGTCTTCCTGACTTATAGTCCAAGTGTTACCAGTTGCCTCAAGTCTTAACCTGGGATCTGTGAATGTTAAAAAATATATATTTTGATGTATTTTATTTCCTTTGTAATCCTGTGCAATTATTTGGTGGATTTAAAAGCATGATTTTAAGAAGGGACCCATAGTCTTCACCAAACTGCCAACAGGGCATAGAACCTTAAAATCCCCTGTTCTAGAGGGTTCTAGATGTTTTTTAGGTCTCTTTCAGCTCTCTTACTTTGGGATTCCACTCTGGTTCTTTTCAGGTGTCAGAAAAATTGCACAAATAATAGAAAAAACAATTTTCAGCACCATCATCTTTTCTTTCTTTCTGTCTTATTTGGCCCCATTGGCCACTCTGGTCCACTTTGTGTCAGAGGTAGCTCCTTCTTGGTATGGCTTTTCTGAGTCCCAAGTTTCCTCACTGATTTACTGCCTGGTGACCATGAGTTTTCACAGTGCCTCGTGGTAGAAAGACAGATAGAAAGAGAAGAGGTAGAAGAGGGTCCCGGACAGGAAACTGAGTCAGTCTTGGATCTGCATGACTCTGCTAAGATACTGTGCTACTTTCTCTTTCCCAACTCAATGTTTACTATGATCAGATGAGAAAATAGATTAGTAATGGTTTATCAGCTGTAAAGCACTAAACAAATGCAACCCTTCTTATTCAAAATAACCAAGTAAAACAATAACAATAATAACGTGAGTTTCACAATATATGTTGTGACCCCCATCCATTGACTCTCCTGTCAGTAATGGAAGGAGGCAGGTATGTTATTTTCTCATCACTTGTTCATTATAATTTGTCAGATCCACTTTTGAATGTTGCTTTTATTTCTATTTTTGTTTATGTAGTCCTCTGTTCACTCTGGATCAGTTCAAATAAGTCTTCCATGGGAGTCTCTGAATTCCTCCTTTTCACCATTTTGTTTGGCACAATTTCATTCTTTTAAAAAATTTATTAATGCTTTTTTCCTAACATTTTGGTAATTTTTCACTCCCTACCTCTCCCCTCATTAGATTTTTCCTCTTGACAAGGAAATACAATAATGAAAATATCTAAAACAGGAACCTTATTTTAACAAGGTATACAGCATTTGGTCCTAATAGTCTCTTCACACCTGTGCCATGGGGAAAATAATATTATTGCTTTAGAGTTGAAGGGAACCTCAGAAATCCTCTAGTCCAACTCCTTTCATTTTACAAATCATGAAGTTGAAGTCCTGAGAGTTTCAATGACCTCTATCCAATGTCACATGGGTAGTGATAGAGGTAGGATTTGAACCCAGGTCCTATGCTTCCAATAGATGCTTCCAAAGTTTGTACTCTTTTTACTGCTTTATATTGCCTCCCAATTCCCTTGAACCTTCAATGATTTTTTTTTGTTGTTTTTAACTCTTAACTTTCTTTTCAATGAAATAGAATGTATTATTGGACTTGAAAGCAAGAAGAGCTTAGTTCAAAACCTTACTCAAACACGAGTTGTGTGTCCCTTAGCCTTCTTTTCCTCAGTTTCCTCATCTGTAAAATAAAGATAATAACACATTCCCTTATAGTTATCATGAGATAACGTTCTTCATGAACCTTAGAGCTCTCCATAAATATTTACTATCCTTATTAATTTGTTATAGTTTTTCCATACATTCTGCTTTTTTTCACTCTTCATTTGATAGGAATCTTCCAGTGTTTTCTCTGAATCTATCCTATTCATCATATCTTCAGGATAATAAGATTCTATTACACTTCTACAGCATGGTTTTTGCAGGCACGCATTCTTCCATCGATGGGTCCCCCTTTGCTTTCCGGTTTTTTTGTTCCTCCGATGAGTCATTTCAAATTCACAGGTCTTTGGAAAGAACCTTTCTCTGATTTGGTGTGTCCCAATTTGTGTCTTAAAACTGCCCTAAGACTTTTGGGATACCCTGTATAAATATGGAGCATTTTGCCCGAATGGTACAAATAAAATCTTAACTAGGTTACCCTCGATCTAAAGATAAATTAGAAGCTATCAGTAGGACCTTGTTCTCGTCCTAAAATGCAGTCTTTTCCCAGAAACCATTCCTTTGAAAAACAGCCTTTTATAAACTTCCATAAACCTTACATGCCTTTCTCCTGTGATCAAATTACAACTATAAAATTAAGAAAAGGCACTGCCTTTTTGTGTTGTTGTTTTTTGGAATAAGTTATAGTTGCCGTAAATCCATTTGAAGAGGCTGATATAACAGGAAGACCATCTGGGGCTATAGAATGCATTAGTGGTTGCCTTGGGGTCTTGTCTTATCATTCAATAGCTAAAACTTAATGGATAAAAAGATTTTGCTTAGCAGGACTTTTTCCCTCTGAATTGCTAATTGGACTCACGTACATCTCTTATATAAATGAATTTCAGAGTCCTTCCCAATGCACGTTTCAGTGTCTCCTAAACTTCCAATACAATGTATGCAAAATTATTTAATGAACTGAAATATTTATTTCTGGCTTCTTCCTATTATGACAAATCCAGAAGGATTTTGTTTTCGTTTCTGTTTTTTTTTGTATTGAGGATTTGATAGCTCCTGAAGCCTGAGAGAGAAGACTTGGTTACCTTGATATATTCTATTTTCACTTCAATTTAAAAAAAAAAAAAGCTTTGGGGAATGCTAGGTGGGTTAGTGGATTGAGAGCCAGGCCTAGAAATGGGAGGTCCTGGATTCAAATCTGGCCTCAGAAGGTAAGGGTTTAAAAAATGAAAATAAATTTTAAAATAAATCTTTTGCTTCATATGGAATTATTTTTCTGAGTAGAGATGACTCCCCCCATCTCCAGTTAGAACCTGGCATTTGACACATGAAAACAACTAAACAAAGCATCTACATCTGCCAATGTATGCACCATTCTGCCCTGGGATTCCTCTGCCTCTGTTCTTGACACATTTTAGATTATATTTCCCATGGATCCTGGTGCCAACCTTTGAAAGCTATTGGATCAGAAAAGGCAGAAACCAAAAGGAATTGAAGACCATATGTCCTTCTCTCCAATCCTACAACTCCCAAACACTTTTCCAGAAAACAATCTTGCTGGATATTTTAAAGGGTTAGCAGACGTGGAAAGAAGATGCTACTTTTAGTTCTGTGACCTTGGGCAAGTTACTTAAACCTCCTTGTCTAGACCCTGCTACTGTTTTGCCTTGGAACCAATACTTAGTGTGGATTCTAAGGCAGGAGGTAAGGGAGGCAGGAAGAAAGGAAGGAAGGAAAGAAGGAAGGAAGGATGGGAGGAAGGAAGGAAGGAAGGAAGTTAGGGAGGGAGGGAGGGAGGAAAGGAAGGAAGGAAAGGAAGGAAAGAAGGAAGGAAGGAAGGGAGGAAGGAAGGAAGGAAAGGAAGGAAGGATGGGAGGGAGGAAGGAAGGAAGGAAGGAAGTTAGGGAGGGAGGGAGGAAATGAAGGAAGGGAGGTAGGGAGGAAGGAAAGGAAGGAAAGAAGGAAGGAAGGGAGGAAGGAAGGAAGGAAGTTAGGGAGGGAAGAAAATAAGGAAGGAAGGAAGGGAGGGAGGGAGGGAAGGAAGAAAGGGAGGAAAGAAAGAAGGAAGGGAGGAAGGGAGGGAGAAGGGAGTTAGCAATTTCTAAAAACTTTAATTTAATATCAGTCTTTGGAAGCTTGAGCACATTTTAAAAAACTAGTATTTTACTGGCTAATGTATATCTAATCTGTCTGTCTATATCTTTTAAGTTCAAAAAGTATTTTACAAATATTTTCTCATTTTATGCTTGCAACAACCATGGAAGATTGGTACTCTTATTATTCCCATTTTAGAATTGAGGAGGTTGAGTTGCTTGAGACCATACAACTAGTGGTGTCTAAGGGCCAGATTTGAATTCTTAAGGTGCAATGCACTTGCTCCTTTTTAATAATCTCCTTGTGCATATACTCTCTGTCTCTCTGTTTCTGTCTCTCTGTCTCTGTCTTTCTCTCTGTCTCTCTGTCTCCCTACGCTGCCTACTTTTAAATGTATCCCAATGTTATTAACTGAAGTCCTTTTCTCATGAAATAAAAACACAGAGGGGAAGATTCAATAGTGTTGTTTCTTCAGTGCTAAAGGCAAAGAAAAGGATGCTGAACTTGGCATCTCTGGACACAGAATCAAATGCTGGTTCCTTCACTCTCTCCCTTTTTGACTCAGTGGCTTCATTGAGATTCCTTCTAGCTTTCTGTCTTTTCATGGACAAAGCCAGAAAAGACTCCTCCACGTTAGCTCTCCATTGTTTGTCCCTAGGAGTTCCTATGGTGATGTGTCCTGTTTGGTGCAATAGAAGTGATACCTTGTGTACAGTTTGAACCTGCACACAAAAGGGGAAATGGTAGAAAGAGTCACAGCCATAATATTAGTCCTTATATCTTGAGGGTCGTCTATTCCAACCTGTTATATGGCTAATAGCTCCATGTATGTGCCCACCCAAGCGTAGAAACCATCTGTAGTTGTTGTGTCCTATATATAATTATAAAATTAATCATAGATATAAGAGCAGTATAGCCAGATGTGAGCAATATTAACATCTCAGACTTGGAAGAGACTTTAGAGACCTCCTGAACTGGCCCTGATCCGACAAGGATTCCCCTTACGAAAGAGACTCTTCAGTTTTATCTTGTTAAATCTGGTCCAGGTTTCTAGTCTGTTGAGATCTTTGAATCTTGCCCATGAAATTGTCACATGGCATGTAGACATGGGAACTACTGCGCATGCCATCAAGTGTCCAATGATAATTGCACCATTTATACATTCTGGGCAGTTATTGCATAGCTTTCAATGAAGGGATTAGCCTTGATTTATGTTAACTTTAAGAGTTTGTTAACAAAAGCACTCAAGCTTTAGCAAAAATCATTTGATTAAATTAAAGCCTTTGCTATTGGGGGGAAGAAAAAGATTTTCTGTTTAGTTTGTGATGTTTTCATGTAAATAAGGATTTTTTAAAAAAAAATTACAGCATCTGCTCCTTCTTGTCTCTGACTCATCTATTTTCTCCATAGGTCAATGGTGTTCAGCTCTCTGGAAAATCCCGCAGAGAAGCTGTGTCATTTCTAAGAGAAGTGCCCCCTCCCTTCACTTTAGTCTGCTGCCGGCGTCTCTTCGATGAGGAGGCCTTTGGGGATGAGGCGAGTGTCACCGATATTGTCATCGATGAGCCAAAGGTATTCATGAAATAGTCCATCTCTAAGGTAGCCATGCCCATGGTATCCTTAAAACACGTAGTTCATAAAATTTCTATTTCTCATCTCATAACAATTAGCATGTTGTCCTATTATTCCAAGTTTTCATCAGCGTAATAGCTATATACTTTTATTTCAAGAATAACTCAAGTCAACAAGCATTTATAAATTCATTAAGGACCTACTATGTGCCAGGCATTGTGCTAAACAGTGGGATAAAGGAAGCCACTGTGCCTTTATTAAGTACCTACTATGTGCCAGGCATTATACTAAGCACTGGGAGCCACCAGCATTCATTAAGTACTTACTGTGTGCCAAGCATTATACTAAGCACTGGGATAAAAGAAGCCACCAGCATTCATTAAGTACCTACTATGTGCCAAGCATTATACTAAGCACTGGGATAAAAGAAGCCACCAGCATTAAGTACCTACTATGTGCCAAGCATTATACTAAGCCTGGGATAAAAGAAGCCACCAGCATTCATTAAGTACCTACTATGTGCCAAGCATTATACTAAGCCTGGGATAAAAGAAGCCACTGGGTATTAAGTACCTACTATGTGCTAGACATTGTGCTAAACATTCTAATATGCAAACAGTTTGCCCAGACGCACTATACATAAGGTAGATGGGAAATTCTCTCAAAGGGGAGGCAGTAGCCCTAATGGAGGTCAGGAAAGGCTTCTTGCCGAAGGGTGGCTTTTAGGTTATACTCGAAGGGAAGCCGAGAAGCCAGGGCAGACAATGATGAATAGACAAGGAGGGGAATACTGGCATGTGGCAGCCAGAGAAAATGCATCGAGATGGGGTGCCTCGAGCCAGGAATGGCAAGGAGACCTGCATCCCTGGATTGTAAAGCCCGTGGAGGTGAGCGAAGTATGAAAGGAATGGAAAGCTAGAGAAGATGTCATGGAAAAAGCCAAACAGATGACTTTGTATTGGATCCGAGGGGCAGCAGGCACCTGCCTGAAGAGATTAAACAGGGCTGAGGGAACAGTCTACACTTCCATCGTTCCTTGGACCCGTGGGGACCTGGGGGACTCCCATTACTTCCCAGCAAGTTCACTTTGACTAAGTGTAAGCGGTTTGTGGAGAGTCAAGTTTTGGATAGAGCTCCAAGCTCAGGCAGGGGGTCGTGAGCTCAACTCTGCCTGTCCCTCTCTGGTCTCATCGGACCCTTGAGGCACTCACTGCCAGTCAGCCTGCCTGTTTGTACTGAGAGAACTGAGCCCAGGGCAATTGGGCAACTTGAAGAGAGCCACATAGCTAGGAAGCATTACGGGGAGAGATGAGTCTTGTCGGCACCGCAGCCTGTGGTCTATGAGATCTCACTTCTGCCTCAAATACACAATTGCAGCTCTGTAGCATTAGTTCTTATTCTGGTTACTTGGTGTGTTTTCTGTCCCCTCTCATATACAGCTTTCTCTATAATAGGTGCTGAATCCACCAATAACAGGCATTTCTTTAGGGCCCATGATGTGCCCTCATTAAAGGCACTGGCGATACAAAGACAGAAATGGTCCAGCTGCTGTCCTCAGGGTCCTGCATCTTCTGAAATGAGTCATCACGGACGTACATTGATCTTTAAATTTTAAACTTTATGTTTTTTATGGATGTACATTTATACCCAGAATCTAATCAAAATTAATGTAAAGCAACTTAGGGGAAAGACAGAAGTAGCAGTGCATTCTGTAATCATTGGGTTGTATATAATTTCTTTTTAAAACTCTTTAACTTCTGGCTTAGAATCAATACTGTGTATTGGTTCCAAGGCAGAAGAGCAGTAAGAGCTAGGCAATGGGGGTTAAGTGACTTGCCCAGGGTCACCCAGCTGGGAAGTATCTGAGGTCAGACTTGAATCCTGGGCCTCCCATCTCAAGCCTGGCTCTCAATCCACTGAGCCCCCTAGCTGCCCTCCATATAATTTTAATAGTAATTATTATTCTGATTCTTATTCCCCTACTGTACTATGAACTCTGTAAGGACAAGAGTCCTGTTACCCTAACTTTACTCCCCATCCAACACTATGTTTGCTTGCGGCAAGTAAGTGATTAATAAGTGTTTGTCTTGACTGGAACTGAATGATCCATTCTGCAGTCAGCTCTGAGAGATCACCCACTGGGGCCTTGTGACCCCGCTGAAATGAGATGCTTTGTGGTGACTTACCTGTGAAGGGTGAGAAAAATGCCTTTGACCTCATCTTCTGTAGTGTACAAATCACCATCTCAGCTTGCTAACAGTGTGCTCCCCATCCATCATTCGTCACCATCTTGGGCGAACAGGAGCCAGAAATTATGCTAAATTTCAGCCTGACTGCCATTAGTTGATTGCTTTCTGTCTTGTAACTGCAGATTTATGCAGAACTGACAAAACTGGAAGTTTGGAAGGTGTGTGTCTGTGTCTGTGTGTCTATATACACCTCCCTCCCTCCATTTCTCTCTCCCTCTCCCCTTTTTCTCTCTCCCTCTCTCATCCTTCTCTCTCTGTCTCTGTCTCTGTCTCTGTCTCTGTCTCTCTTTCCCTTCTCTCTCTCTCTCCCTTCTCTCTCCCTCTCTCATCCTTCTCTCTCTTTCTCTCTCTCTTTCTCTCTCTCTCCCTTCTCTCTCTCTTTCTCTCTCTCTCTCTCTTTCTCTCTCTCTCTCTCTTTCTCTCTCTCTTTCTCTCTCTCTCTCTCTCCCTTCTCTCTCTCTTTCTCACTCTTTCTCTCTCTCTGTCTCTGTCTCTCTGTGTGTCTTTCTCCCTTCTCTCTCTCTCTCTCTCTCTCTCTCTCTCTCTCTCTCTCTCTCTCTCTCTCTCTCTCTCTCTCTCTCTCTCCCTTCTCTCTCCCTCTCTCATCCTTCTCTCTCTGTCTCTGTCTCTCTGTGTCTTTCTCTCTCCCTTCTCTCTCTCTCTCTCTCTCTCTCTCTCTCTCTCTCTCTCTCTCTCTCTCTCTCTCTCTTCCTCTCCCTCTCTCCCTACCCCCCATACATATCTCCCCTCCCATTTCTCTCTATATGTATGTGCATATATATATATATATATGCACATCTATCTATCTACTTGGTTGGTCTGTGGTATTAGACTTTGGAGCCCTGTTTGCCTGGGTTTGGGGTTATTTTACTTGCTTTTCTGGATCTTAATTTTCTTTGATTTCCAGTTCTCCTAAGAATCAGCACATTTTATTTCAGTCTTGCCTGGCTAGGTAGTTTGGCCAAAATATGAATGTTCTTTGATTAAACAGTGAACACTTCAAGTACTTGCCTTCCAGAACACATCCATCACATTATGCAGCCCTTTGACTTGCCCTTTGTAAAGGGAGGAAGGGATAATTCCTTTAGAATCTTCTCAGTTTTTTCAAATAGAAATAATTGAAGGATGGATTTGGATGCAAAACTTCCATCCTCACTGCAAAATTTTAGTTCAACAATGGCTATTAAGTACCTGCTTCATTTCCCATAATTTTTAGGAGCAAGAATGAGAGTCCTTGGTACTGATTACCTTCATCCTAGGCTTAAGGCTGATCTTCCACATTTTCTCTCTGTCTCTGTCTCTGTCTGTCTGTCTGTCTGTCTGTCTGTCTGTCTGTCTGTCTCTGTCTCTCTCTTTTTCTCTCTCTCCTTCTCTCCCTTCCTCCTACATCTTTCCCTCCCTTTCTCTCTCCCAACCATTTGCCTTCTCAGGAAAGAAGGATTTTAATGTTGTTAATTGAAAATCTTACTCTAGTTTTCAAAATATTTTTATTGTTGCTGTTCATTTTTATAACAATAATATTTTTTAAGGAGGGAAGCTAGGTGGCACAATTGATAAGAGTCCTGAGAAGACCTATCTTCCTGAGTTCAAATCAGGCCTCAGATGCTCCCCTAGCAGTGTGACCCTGGCCAAGCCACTTAACCCCATTTGCCTCAGTTTCCCTTACTATAAAATGAACTGGAGAAGAAAATAGTCCCTTTGCCAGAAAACCCCAAACAGGGTCAGAAAGAGTCAGCTACAACTGAACAGTGTGAAATAAAGACATAGTCATGCCCCTTTAAAGTTTAAACTCACGGCCCACTGAATTTTTCTCTGTGAAAAAGAAAAAAATAAATAAAACATAAAAACTTAACTCCTGAATCCAAGACCGACTAGCACATTCCACACCTGGAGTGCCTACCTCTCTGAGGAAAGAAGAGCACTCTGGTCCTTGATCATTTCTCCATGATTGAATGTTCCTTTTCATTCATTATAGCTCAGTTTGTTGTTTCTTATGCTGGCCCAGTTATCTTAAAAGCCAGTTCATCTTAACTATATTTTCATGGGAGCTTGACAATGAAAAAGGAGATGAGATGGGCTGGGGAGGCTGGAAGACAGACAAACGCTACTATCCCAGCAGTTGTTTCTATACCGTTTGATATAATCAGAATTCGGGGATGCTACATTAATCTTTTCTGATCTTCTCTAAAGACATGACTTAAATGCTTATTTTTCCTTTTATGCTTCTAATGGGACGGCAGAGCTCATGGAAGTGTAGGAGGTCAGTGGTATTACTTTGATACAGACACTCAACGTGCAAGACACTAGATCAAGAAGGTGCTTTTTGAGATGCCTGAATTATCGTGTGGATTGGAATGATCTGATTGTGTTGTAGTATGTTTAAAAACCCCCTTTTTTAAGCTTCTAAAGAATTTCAGAGGAAACTGAAACTGTGCCGAATAATAGAAAACCCATCCTGATCTTATAGTACTATCAGGTTTGCAAAGCCCTTGAGCTGCATGATCTCATTTGGTCTTCATAATAACCATGTTAGGGAGGTGCTCTTGTGACCTCGGTTTTGCACATGAGGGGGCTGGACTGGAGAGTCATGAATGCTTTGCCCAGGGTCATTCAACTCATTAGATCTCAGGTGGCATTTGAACCCAGGCCTTCCTGGCTCCACGTTCAGCACTCTTCTATTCACTATGATATACTACCATGAACCATTCCAGCCGCCATCTTTTAGGAATTGTGAGGGCTGCATCTGAAGTTTTCTCATGTTGTGTTCCAGGTTGATCTCCGTGAAGAAGTTCCCACTCACGATGATGATGAAGATGATGGGGAGTTGGCCCTATGGTCGACAGAAGTGAAGAAAATTGAGTTAATTAAAGGTGCCGATGGCTTGGGATTCAGCATTTTGGACTATCAGGTCATATTTTCTCAAGAATATATATTTATTTCTATTATTTTCCCCACTGTACATACTTTCATTTGATGTGCCCATTTCGTTAGATTAACCAAGAAAAGCAAGATGCCATACGTATGTTGGCACGTCATGAGACTACACACACATGCACATGTGCATCCTTACATGTTTACCTAGCCACATTTAACTTGCTGATAGAGAACAAAATAAGGGAGATTCTATGATCATTGTGTGCTCTGAGTTGTTTGAACTCAGGTTTGGGGAAACGATATCGTAAACCTACAGTGTCTAATATACAGATAGCGAGGGCTTGACATTTGGGCCAAAATTGGGCTAGGAGAACTCAAGTCTCCTTAGTTTCCTCTTTGAAGTAAATGGGATCCCATAGTCAAGACCGCTTTTGGTCAACACAGACCCACTTTGTATAAAGTGACAAGTTTTACAGTAGACTCCAGAGAGAGAAGTTTCCAAGTATTCTCTGTTGAGCTTCTTTCTAACATGGAAGGAATTCCCTTAATGAGGTAGGAACCAATGCTCATGCCTTTTTGTTTCCCAAATTAAATCAGAATGTACCCATAGCCCAGAAACTCCTTGGAATCAAGAAATGGTTTCATACAAGTCAGCCAAGGAAGCATTTATTAAGCACTTAATGTGTAAGCATCACTGTGGTAATAGGGATAGAAAAGTAAGTAAAAGCCATTTCCATTCTCATATTCTAATGGGAGAACATTTAAATATCTTTACAGATGAGCTGGGGTAAATGGGAGATGATCCTAGAGGGAATGTTACTAAGATTGTTTTTTGTTGGTGTGGTGCTGGTTGTTGTTTCTAAAATTCTTAACTTCGGTCCTAGTGGCAACTTTAAGACAGAAGGGCAAGGGCTAGGCCAAGGGGGTTAAGTGACTTGTCCAGGGTCACATAGCTAGGAGGTCTGAGACCAGATATGAACCCAGGAACTACCAATTCTAGGTCTGACACTCTATCCACTGAACTACTTATATATACATATCTATCCATCTGTCTATCTGTCTGTCTATCTATCTGTCTGTCTGTCTGTCCGTCTGTCCGTCCATCCGTCAGTCTGTCCGTCTGTCTGTCTGTCTGTCTATCTATCTATCTATCCATCTATCCATCCATCTATCTGTCTGTCTGTCTGTCTATCTATCTGCCTCTATAAATGGAGATATTTATATACATGCATATATAGAATATATATTACATACATATACAGAGAGAGAGGGAAATGGAGAAGGAGGAAGAGAGAGAGGGAGAGAGTATCAGGTCCACTTTTCCTCTTGAAGAGAATCAGAAAGCTATGACCATGACACACTGAAAAGTAGCACAAAATATGAAATGTGTATTGAAAGAGAGGAAATGTTTGGCTACCATTATTAGCATCATTTTCAAATCTACTGTCTGTGCACAAATTTGTTAAAACTAAGATCCAAAATCTCTACCCAATTAAAGGGAAAGGATGAAGTGAAGACTGATGTCCTAGGAACAGTTAAAAACTATCTGCCTTATCAGGACCCTAATTGCAATAACCATCACTTCCAGCTTCAGTGTCTCCAACAGGATGATTAATCTGTAGAGATTTATCCTGTCAATAAATACTAGGTGGTTAAGGAAGGAGGACACTCACCAATTGGATTAGGTGAGGGTGGGATGGAGGTGGTCATCTTTCATTGCTAATTTAAAGTCAGAGGAACCCACTGATTCACACAACAACTTCTTCCATTTAAGGATAGCACAATTCTTTATGAGGTCTTTTCTTACATGAAGCCTAAATTTACCTCTTTCCAAATCCTTTCTCTTATCCTCCATTTGTCTTTCATGCTCTCTAGATATCTGTCCTCTTCTACAAGGCAACCCTTAAATTACTTTAAAAGAGCTATCATGTTCTCTTTGAATCTTCTCTTCTTCACTGCAAACATCTCTTCAAACAAGCTATCGATATCCACATGAGGGAAATGAAGAAAGAAACAGATATGGACTTGGATTATAATTTTAATGGAAATAATTGATATCAACTAATGAAGCTTAAAATCCACTGAACCATAAAATACTTAATCTCCTCACTAAATTAATGTATCAAATTTAAGAAACAAGAAGACAAGTAAAATGATAATAATAACATTAGAATAGGATTTGGGTTTGTCTCCCTTAGTACTGATGCATACTTTACTTCTTCCATTTTGGACTCAAAGTACTCATCATTATTAAAGTGTGTGTGTGTGTGTTTGTGTGTGTGTGAGAGAGAGAGAGACAGAGAGAGAGAGAGAGACAGAGAGTAAGAGAGAGAAATGGAGGTGAAGGGGGGAAGTGGGGGAAGAGAGGGAGAGAGAAAGAAAGAGAGACAGAGAGAGACAGAGAGGAAGAGGGGGAAATAGAGGAGAAGGGGAGAAAGAAAGGGGAAGTGGGGGAAGAGAGAGAGAGAGGGAGAGGGAGAGAGAGAGAAAGAGAGAGAGACACACAGAGAGAGACAGACAGAGAGACACAGAGAGAGACAGACAGGAAGAGGGGGAAATAGAGGTGAAGGGGGGAAGTGAGAGAAGAGAGGGAAAGAGAAAGAAAGAGAGATAGAAAGAGAGATTGAGAGAGAGACAGAGAGGAAGAGGGGGAAATAGAGGAGAAGGGGAGAAAGAAAGGGGAAGTGGAGGAAGAGAGAGAGGGAGAGAGAGAGAGACAAAGAGAGACAGAGACTCAGAGAGAGACAGACTGAGAGAGAGACAGAGAGGAAGAGGGGGAAATAGAGGGGAAGTGGGGAAATA
Source organism: Monodelphis domestica (assembly GCF_027887165.1). Lineage (NCBI taxonomy): Eukaryota > Metazoa > Chordata > Mammalia > Didelphimorphia > Didelphidae > Monodelphis > Monodelphis domestica. The sequence continues at coordinate 15,170,286 of NC_077228.1, read as the reverse complement.
AAGGGGAAGTGGGGGAATAGAGGGAGAGAGAAAGAAAGAGAGAGATAGAAAGTGACTGAGAGAGACAGAGAGGAAAAGGGGGAAATAGAGGAGAAGGGGAGAAAGAAAGGGGAAGTGGGGGAAGAGAGAGAGAAGGAGAGGGAGAAGGAGAGAGAGAGAGAGAGAGAGAGAGAGAGAGAGAGAGAGAGAGAGAGAGAGAGTGTCTGCCTTTATAAATATACTATCCCACTCATCTAGCTGATTTAGGTTGGTGTGTTATGGAAAAGATGATGAGGAATATCGGAGTCTGGAAATATTTGGAGAATTAATAGTGTGGTATTAGGGGAGAATGGGGAATATCTTGGTAAGATGCCTCTTGAATTTTACCAGTCAATGGGCTCTGTTTAAATGTGTATGTTTGATTATCACAGGGAATTAAAGCTCTTGGCAAGAATGCTCTTTTCTGTAATGTGCATATTTTAATATGCTAGTGTAGCCTTAGCTCACTGTGGTTTAATAAAGCAAAATGTACTCTCTCTTCTAAGCACATAAAATGCCTACTGATGTAAAAATCAATTCTTTCCTCATAGAAGAAGACAATCGGGAACAGATGAAAAGACAAATACTTTTAGAGCATTATGTAAGAACATAAAATCCCAAATTTCGCCGGTGCAATTTAAGACAACCAAAAATAGATCCTCGGTTAGTCATTTTTGCTGGCACGTTGGTTGGCATTGACAGCTGCCCCTCTCCACCATTGGAACATTTCTTCAGAAGGTTGTTAAGCAGATTGGCTTCTGAGTTGTTGATCCAAATTAATGAATGCTTTTCATAATCATCTCTCTTTAGTTTAATCTCAGCTTTGGAGTTTTCAGAATTCCTTCATGCTGATTAGATCTCTAGAGGCAGTATGACCTAATGGATAGAGCACTGGCTTCAAAACCAGTGAGTCTTGGGTTCAGATCTCCTCTGGGCAAATTCCTTTACTTATCAGTGCTCTAGGCAGTTCTGGAAGACTGACTGAAAGTTACAGAAGAGATATTGACCTGCATTGGTTGACACCAGGGAGCTTCCTAACTGCGAAGGCCCTGTTTCAATGTAATTGTAGATCCAGTCCAAAAAAAATTAGATCTCAAGGAGTAAATGAACCCATATTTTCATTTTTTAACTCCCCTGGAGCAAGTTGGCTCAGCTTATTAGTGAACTTGTTTTTGATTAGACAGAGACATCACAAATAAGCTAGTTGATAAATGGGGAATCATTATTCAGTTCTTCAATGTGGGGCTGATAATAACATCTAATTTTTGTAGCCTTCTACATATAAACCATTTGATCTTTAGCAGTCCTCTGAAATAGGTACTCTCATCTACTTTTTACAGATGAGGAAACTGAGACTCACATCAGGGTCACGTAGCTAGGAAGTGTCCGAGTCAGGTTTTGGACTTACATCTTTTTTTTTTAAACCCTCACTTTCTGTCTTAGAATCAATACTGTGTATTGGTTTAGAGCAGAAAAGAGTAAAGGCTGGGCCATGGGGGTTAAGTTAAATGACAGTCAGAAAGTGTCTGATCCCCCATCTCCAGGCCACCCCATCCTTTAACTTTTGAGTCTATAATTTCTTGGTGTTTTAGAAATGCTTCTTCATCTGTATTTTCTCTCCTCCCTTCCCCTCTGTTGGCACACTGGAATTCACTTCTCTGCAAATTTCATTATCTCATTTTTTAAAGGAGTTGAATGAGCAATTTCCAAAAAAACAGATTTTTGAAAACCCTGAATCTTAGAATCTTGCTTTTTTTTTTGGTCGAAGGGCTCAGGCTGTCTCCCTCTGCAGTCAGACCTGCGAGGAAAAACATCGAGTCTTAAAATACCTCGGTGGTGTGTACATCACGTTTTTGTTGTTTATCAGCCGAGCGTGTGTCACTGTCACCTACTGTGACATTTAGATGACAGGGTATCTCAATTTAAAGTTTGGTGTTGGGCAAGTTAATTAATTGGTTAGGTTATCACTTGCTGTAATTAGGTAATAAACACTAATGAGGAGAAATAACTTTTGCCAGGCCAGGTGAAGGTTTTAAAAAGAGCCCCGAAGGCCATTTTTCTGATCTGGAGTACATCACGTTTCAGTTTGTGAGATTCTCTTCAAGTGGCTTTTCCCCATTGTCTGAGGCTCAGCCTGAGTGATGCTTGATGGAAAAGCTTGGGAAGGGCACAGCTTAGATGCTTAGTGAATTGAGAGTCAGGACTAGAGATGAGAGATCCTGGGTTCAAATTTGACCTCAGCTACTTCCTAGTTGTGTGACCCTGGGCAAGTTACTTAGCCCCCATTACGTAGCCCTTATTGCTCTTTTGCTTTGGAACCAATACACAGTATTGATTCTAAGATGGAAAAAAAAAAAGAAAAAGCCTAAGAATGCTAAAGCAGTGCTTAGGCACAGAGCTCTATGTTCAAGAGTTAGCCTTTGGGGATATTAATTTTAATGAAACATTTTTTTCTACCAGGGTTTTTTTCATCACTAAATTGGTGAGAACTTACTAGAAAGGGCAACAGAACTAATTTTAGTTATTTATTATGTATTTTATTAAATTATTATAGTTACATATTTATTTTGGTTATTAATAGTTATTAACTTAGCAATAAATTTTAGTTATATATTTTATTAAATTATTATAGTTATATATTTATTTTGCTCATTGATAGTTACTAATTTAGCAATTTATTATATATTTTATTAATTTTATCATATATTTTATTAAATTTATTATATTTCATTATATATTTTATTAAATTATTATAGTTAATATATTCATTTTGTTTATGATTATTAATTTAGCAATAAATTTTAGTTATTTATTATATATTTTATTAAATTATTATAATATATAATGTGTACATAATATAATAATATAAATTTAATTATATACATTTAATCTAGTCTAGGGATATCACACAGTCTGTGGCTAGATTTTACGGGCTTTGTCAACCTGTTTCTAGCTTTGTAATCTGTGTTTCATTTTCTTCGCACAATTCTGATAATGGGTCCTTAGGTTTCAGCAGAGGCCCGTGGGAAGTTGACCTGTAAAATGGTTAAGACTCACCCTAGGCTAGTCTCATTGCACAGTAGAAAATAATAAGATTACAATTCCAGGGGAGTATTTGCTCAAGGATGTCTGCTAGTATGCTATGCTTTAAAGAATCCTGGTGGATACTGTGTCGATACTAGTGTATGGAGGAAATGAGATTGTAACAATAGCCCTGTTTGGTGTATATTCAGGTCATGGACGTAGAATTGGAGAATGAAGCTTTGGAACCTCCTGTCTTGGCCTCCAGGCCCCTGGCATGTAGACATAGGCATCTTCTGACCATGAGGAAGTCACTCAGATCCTCTTGACTTCTCTCTTTTTTTTTCATGCTCTTCCCTACCTAGCATTGACCTATTTTAACAAACTAAAACAATGATGGAACCAGTACCACGAGTTTGTCTGATGATCTGTGCTCTATACTCACACCTTTCTGCTAAGACAGACATTTGCTTTCTCCTCTCTGGGACCAGGAATGGCCAAACAAATACTCTGATGTCCTCATCTTTTGCTTTTATTTAGGCTATAATTATTGCATATCTTTCTCTCTTAGTTCCAAGGGACCAATAATAAATCTTGTCCTTCATTCCATTTACTTCATTTACTCTGCTAACATTGATGCAGGTTTTCCCAGACTCCTCTGAATCCCTCATATTTGTTGTTTGTAAGCTCTTATTGAAATGAAATGTTCAAATTATTTAAGGAAATAGAAGCAATCTAAGTGAATTGCATATGAATCAGCTTCTTCTGGAGACTCTCTGCGTTCCATTTGTGTCTGGGCTGCTGTCTCTCATGGTCTGCTTGCTGAGGGTATTTGTGGGGTGACCTCAAAGAGAGGCAACCCTTGCCCTTCTCAGGTCTTCTTGTGGCCACTCCAAGGGCCATCTTGGATTTGTGTGACCTTCCCGGACCTGCTGACGTATTTTGCAATCTTAAAGAAGTCTCATTTTAGGAGGGAGACCTATGCAGACACTATCCTGCATCGTAGTGAATGTGGCCAGTTTGTTATTAGACTAAGCAAATCAAGAAGTACATCTGCCCCAGAGTGGTGGTTCCCAGATGCTCCATAAGCCCTGCTTACAGTAGAGGTGGGGGACCTAATTCTATTCCTTCTGTCCTAGAAGTAGATTAACTTAGTTGAATTGGACAGAACATTTGTGGAGATGCTTCAGCCTCCTGGACAGTATCACACCATGATTTGGACTAATGAATGAAGCTCTTCCTCAGGCCCTCTTTGGCATTTTATCTCCCCCAAATAGTAGGTTTCTATTGTATACAGTATGATTGAGGTGAACATGGTTGAGTTTTTTTCTTTTTACATTATTCATAAAGAATAATAAAGCTTCCTTCCTGACCTTAAAAGACTTGCTAGTAGAATGGCTAGCACATGGCAATTGAGGGTAGCTTCCTGACTTGGAATCTCATCTGTCACTTTCTACTTATGGGACCTGGGGTGAGTCTCTTCATCTCTCTCTCGAGGCCTCGATTTCCTTAAATAAGGTTAAATAAGGAGTTGTTCTCTGAGGCCCCGTGTAGTGATAAATCCTATGATCTCATGACTGATCTTAGAAAAGCAATCTGTTAATATATTTTAATTTTATATATTATATGAATATTATATATTTTCTGTAAACTATTTTTAATATATTAAATATTTATATATATAGATCATCTAATGGGTAAAACAGTGGACTTGGACTTAGAAAAACCTGATTTTAAATCCTTCCTTAGACACTTAGTGGCTCTGAGGCCCTGAACAAGTCATTTATCATCTCTCAGCCTTAGTTTCCTCAATTCTAAAGAGGGAGTGATCATCATACCACCTTCCTTCGAGAATTATAGTCAATCAACCAGTAAACATTTACCAGGCACTTTTCTAAGCACTAGAAATTTGTTTTTTAAGTGACATGTCTAGTCTCTGTTCTTGAGGAGCTCACAGTCTAATGAGGAGACTTCTTACAAACCACTAAATCTAAAGAAGAAGATTAAAGGATTAAGGGGTGGAATGTCTTCCAGGAGAAGGTGGGATTTTAAGTGGGACTTGAGAGAAGTCAGGGAAGTCAGCTAGTGGAGAGGGAAGACTATTCCTGGCATAGGGGGGTGGACAGCCTGTGAATATTGCTAGAGCTGGGTAATGGAGTATCTTGTTTGAGAAAAAGCCGGTAGGCCAGAGTAGGGTATTAGATATAGGAAAGGTAGGATGGATCCCAGGTTATGAAGGGCTTGAATTGTGAATCTTAAAAACTGTAAATGCCAAACTGTAAAGGTTTTGGCCAAACTGGTAAAGATAATTTTTAGTGTTTTGACTTAAAATCTAAATAGGTGGTTGCCAAGGGAAATTCCCAAATATGAAAAATACCCAAGTCAGCTGGGGATTTATGGAGATTTTAATTAATATAATTGAAGGAATTAAGGGAAGGAGAGAGAGAGAGAGAGAAGAGAGAGAGAGAGAGAGAGAGAGAGAGAGAGAGAGAGAGAGAGAGAGAGAGAGAGAGAGAGAGAGAGAGAGAATATCCAAGCAGTAGAAAAGGGCCTAGGCCATTAGGCCTGAGCCTAAGGGAGAGCGAGTCAGTCTTTATCACTCACCACAAGATCATCTCCAAGCTGGGTTCATTCACTCTGAACTGAAAATCCTCTCCAAACTGATTTCAATTGCGAACTCCATTCAAATGTCCCTCACTTCAACTCAGAACTCCAACTACTCGCTGAATTTACCTTTTACCTCTTCCTTTTAAAGAAATTTTCTCTTATGTCACCTCCCCTAAATTTTCGTGTCTACCAATCACAGTAGACGCTTTTTCCCAGGACTGCCCATTCTTAGTTCTCACCTTTTCTGGTTAGATTAAATCCTCTGAGTAATTCACACCTCTTTTGTTAAGCTTGCCTTTTGTAAGTTGCTTGACCTTTTAGTGATTAATTTAACCTTTATAGGTACTTAGCACCATTTTTGTATTAGATCTAAAAAATAGACCTAGCTTAAGATTCTAGCTTTACTATAAGTATGAGTTAGGGACTTTTCATTGTTCAATCAGGAGTTTGCAACTGTATCTTCCCCTAAGGCACTGTCTGAGTAGGGTGGAGTAATTTTAAAAGTTCCTGATACATCCTGATCAAGTAACTCCATTGTTACAATAGGAGAATAGCTTAACCAGATCTTCTAAGGTACAGTCTGAGCAGTTTTTAAGATTCACAGAATTCAAAACAAGATTTGATATTTGTTCCTGGAATCCATAGGGAGCCACTGGAGAATAATGAGTAGAGGGGTGACAAGGTTAGATTTGTGCCTTAGGAAAATCACTTTTGATAGCTGGGTGGTGGATGGACTCCAGGGGGTTGATATTTGTAGTGAGGAGCCAGTGAAATAAGAGTATAAAGCACTTTGCAATTCTTAAGCGTTATCTAAATGTCCTTTGTTACTGCTCTGTGTTAGGGTGAAGAGCCAGCATCCAAACCCCTTCTTTCCCCTCCCTGGCCCCCTAACCCCAGGAGCTCTAGTCACTTCCCCTCCTGACATATGCTAGGAGCCATATTGACCCCCAACCCCAGAAGTTCCTGTCCCTCCCCCTCTTGATGCCAGGAACTGATAACACCCCATCCCCAGGAGTTCCTCTGCACTCCCCCTACCACAAAAGTGTATAAAAAACCTGTACACCCCAGACTTGGGGACAGCCATTTTTTAGAGTGCTGAGCCCAAACTGCAGTTTGTTTAATAAACTCCCTCCTGTGTATTATTACATTGTTGGTCTTGCTTCATCCTTGGGATCAATAACTGGGCACTTCAAAGGCTGATGGTGGTCCAGCAACAGGCTAAATTCTTAGCATGTTGATGCTCTTTTTGCTTCACATTCTTTATAAATCAGAACACTGGAAAATCACCTGATGAGTCCAGTGTTTACATGTGAATTATTAAAATGCCAAGTGACCCCAAGATGATTCACTTGGGCTATCTGGAGTACAGGTAGACCCTACATGGAGATTTCTTTGCATTTGAGGTCTTACTGAGTGTCATACTTATTCCTGAAACTAACATTAGCCTTTTTTCTCCCTTTTAAATCTCTTCTAAAACCTTTTCTCTTAGTATTTATACAAGTATCAGTTCCAAGACAGAAGAGCTATAAAGGTTGAGAACTGGAGTTAAGTGACTTACCCTGGGTCACACAGATAGGACATGTCTCTGGCCAAATTTGAACCCAGAACCTCCCATCTCTAAGACCTGGCTCTCTATCCTATAAAAACATGCTGCCTTCTCCAAACAGTTCCATTTCTGGATTCGGAGAGGTAGCATGTTTCGTAACCTAAAATAACCCTTAAACTTTGCAATTTAGAATAATAATACATTCCATTGGGCCACTTAGCTACCCCTAACATAAGCTGCTAATTCATTGACCAATACCTGTGACACTGATTACTGATAAAGAAAAAAAATGTACCTTAATCTAAGTTTTTTCCCCATTAGTTGGGTTCTGCCTGTGCTTACACAATTGAGGACAGTCATTTGTTCAAGAAGAAAATCCTTTGCCTTAATTATAGTTTATGTTGTTGTTGATGCAGAAAACTCGTGAGCTGAGGGGGAAATTCGAGCCTATTTTTATTATTAATGGGCATATAAACTAATGAGGGATAAGTATGTTACTTAAGAACAGACTCCCAGATGAGGAAACTTCCTGTGCCCCGACTGCTGGCACCTCTGTGATGTTTAATTGTGAGAGCGTTGCCTGGGCCCAGGGCTGATTCACAGACTTACCCAGCAGCACCCAGCCAGTGGTCTGACATGAACCCAAGGCTTCATTGCCTTCAAGGTCATCTCTCTGTTCACTGCCTCGAGGAAAATGATTAGCCTGGCAGGGAAAAATAAACAGGGGCCCTAATTTATGAATGGTCTGTTTAGTTATTTATACTCCAATTAACCCTTCAGCAAGAATAATTAGCCTTTAGCTAGAGTAATTCATTTAAATAACTAGCTACCTGGAAAGACCTTTTCTCTCCCTCTGGTTTACTCCTCCCCCAGGCTAACCTCACCCTGTTCCTTCCCTCTGAGGACTGGCTGGCAGTTGGTTCTTGGATGGTATTTGGTGGTTTGGAACCCAGGGAATGGGATTCCAGGTCTCACCTATCTCCACCTCCCTCCCCCTGGAGTCTTGTTTCCTGAGATCTTTTCCTGTGGCTGGTTCCTCTACCCGACAGAATGAATTTCTCTTCAGATCTAAAGGCATTCCTCCTACTTCTTTACTAGGCCAACACATAACAAGCATTTACTGGCCACCTCCCAGGTGCTTGACACTGAAAGGGCGTGACATTACCAAGGGGGAGGGCATAAGATCGCCTTCTGTAGGAAGAGACACTTGGACATCAAGCCATTCCCCAATGGAGAGGAATAGGCAGCTTCCCGATGAAGAAATCAAAACATAAGCTGAGTTTTGAAGAAAGCATGAGATTCTTTGAGGCTGAGGTGAGGAAGGGATGTCTTCTGGGTTTGAGGGCAAAAACATGGCGATGGCCAATCAAATATTGGCAAAGAATGTTTCCCCTTTTGTCCGGGACATAGAGACAGAGAAGAATGCCAACTAAATCTAGAAAGATGGATTCAGAAATGATTTTAAAGGACCTTAGATGCCAAACAGAGGAGTGTGATTTTTTTTTTCCTAAGGGTAAGCAGTAGCTATTGGAAGTTCTTTAGCAGAGACACTACATGGTACCATTCAAACGAGGGAATCTTTTGTGGATTCTCTGGGTCTTAGTATTGCTGGTCATGGAATGGGCATTGTAACCCCCAAACTCAGGCAAACGGTAAGCAGGGAACTTCCTTTGCTCCCTTCTGTCCTTGTGTCTCCTAACCCAAAAGCCATCTGATAACTTCTATAAGAGCCTGAGAGAATGATCATCCTTGGAGCATCCTTTAGATTTGAGATGGACATTGAGATGCACCTCCGGGCTACACCTCGATACCATCGGACTGTATCTCAGACTTCCATTTGTCCCCTAAACTATGAGGGTCACCCCCTATGTCTTCAGGTAGACCCCGGTCAGATGACCAACCCCCCTCTCCCTTTTCCATGCCTCTAAAGTCACATCTTCCCTGTTGTAAAGAGTATAAAGACCCCACAATTGATGTCACCTGGGAGCACCTTTCCACCTATGCTGTCCCCCCTAGGAGGCAGGCTTTCTGGTCAGATTCAACATTGCCTTCTAAATTAATAAATTTCTCTTTTTATTTCTAAGCTAAGTTTCAGAGTCTTGCATCCTTGAAAAAAGGTGCCCTTCCCGAACCCCCAGGGGTTCACCTCAAGCCCCCCAAAGCAGTTATAAATCTGACAGTTTTGAGATTCATCAATTAATCAACAGATATTTATTTATTAATATCTTATATGTGTCAGGCACTGCGGATATGGGTACAAAGAATGAAATGATCCTTCTCTCTTTTTTAAAACCCTTATCTTCTTTCTTAGAATCAGTACTGTGAATTGGTTCCAAGGTAGAAAAGCAGTAAGGGCTAGACAATGGGGGTTAAGTGACTTGCCCAGGGTCACACAGCTAGGAAGTGTTTAAGGCCAGATTTTAACTGAGGACCTCCTGTCTCTGGGTCTGGCTCTCCATTGACTGAGCTTCCCAGCTGCCCCCAAGTTTAGGTATTTCTAAAGAATAATTAGTACCACATGTGCTGATAGGTATTGCCAAAGACATGGTATTGATGGCTTTGGAGACAAGCACTCATGAAAAGAAGTATTCCAAGTGAATCATTTGTTCCTGGTTTTGCACATTAGCTCTTTCCTATTGAAAAAGAAAACAGGCCTAGCAGGCCCCTGGGTGGTTTTACTTTGTTGTTTGACCAGGTATCTGCTTAATACAGATCACTAAATGCCCCGTGCCCCACCCCGGGCTAATTTAGCCAAGTCTCTGATAAGATTCTTGCTGGGAAATAGCCAGAGACCAAGAGTGCATCATCTGGTCATCTGGTTCATGTTCGACTCCTTTCCAGCTTCAGCTTGTGCCACAGAGGTTTGGGCCTTCAGGAACCCAAGGGCTTCCCAGTGGCATGATGGGACATCACAGAAGGATGAGCATTTGTGTAATCAATAAATAAGTAACTAAAATTTGTATTAAGTGCTATAGGAGATAGTACATTGGACTTGGATTCAGGAAGATTTGATTTCAATTCCTGCCTCAGGCACTTACTGTGACCCTAGGCAAATCATTTAACCTCTGCCTGCCTCAGTTTACTCCTGCCCATAAAATGGGGATAATAATATCCTGTCCCTCAAAGCAACTGAGGCTCAGAAAAGCAGTGACTTGCTCATGCTTACAAAGTTCACAGGAGTAAGGACTGCCATGATTCCAAGTCTACTACTCTTTGGGTTTTGGTAACTTTTAAATATTTATCATGTGAATTTGTAATTTATAAAACCATGGCATTGTTGCTTGGGTTTTAGCCTTGAAATGAGTAAGATCAGAATTTGAATCCTGCCTCAGATATTTGCTAGTTGTGTGATACTGGACAATTCACTTAACAGCCTCAGTTTCCAAATGAACCAGTTAGACTCCATGCCCTTTAAAATTCCTTCCCCCTCTCTATCTCTGATGCTACCAGATAGTAAGAGATATTTATTTATTTCCCAAAAATGCAATCCTTGGATTGTCTATTTAAATGCTTCTTAAGAGGTAGCATGCAAGTGTGGACATTGTCATATATTTGTATCTGGCGACCCTGGGTTCAAATCTCATCTCTGTCACTTTCTGTGTGGCATTGGGCCAGTTCTTTTAACTGTCTTAGCCTCAATTTTTAAATCTAAAACCAAGAGCTCTAGGACCAGTTGGCCTGGAAGTCTCTTCCTCTAAAGCTATAAATCTATGATCTAATGACCATGTATTTATTTGTCTATGGATATTGCATTCTCTCTGAATCCTGAAATAGAACGCAACAAAATAGTGAAGTGGAGTGTTCTTGGCTTGGAGTCAGGAAGACCTGAGTTCAGTTGTGGCTTTAGACACTCATTAGCTATGTGATCCTGAGCAAGTCACTTAAGCTCTGTCTGTCTCAGATGTCTGTAAAGCAGAGATAATAAAATTAGGCAATATTTTTGAAGCATGTCATCCAAGCTGCTGTTCTTGTTATTACTCTTTGAGGATGGGAACTGGTTTCTTTGTGTCTTTGTAATCTCAAAGGCCTCCCATTTGCCTTATTCATAAAAAGTACCTAATGAATATTTCTTGATTGAATCTCTAACAATATATGTTTTCTGGGAATGTCTTGGGTTTGTTTGTCAATCACACAACCAAGGGATAAAAACAGAGATAATAGTCAGGTGGAATCTGTTATCTCAGATGGAATAGTTTTGTCATGCCCTGCTTTCTATTATTTAGTATCAAAAGGAAATGGTGAAGATCTTCTTGTAGTGTAAGTGATGTTGAACTTATTTTATTCCATGATATTTCCTTAAAAATGAAAAGATTCCTTGATTCTGCAGAGACCATCTGGTGATCCAAGCCTTCTAGTGCGTGTTGCTGCCGTGCTAACCACACTGGCTCAGAAACTCAAAGGTTGATTAATTGAGCTCACTCTAGTTCTCCCCAAGGTTGCTATAGGATTATGTATCATTTTATCCAATGGGACAAGAAGCTTCCTGCTCATAACCAGACTGACTCTAGGAAGCGTGGAACTTCTTGGTTACAGCAATAACTTCTTGGATATTGTGATGAGGCAGGGAAAGACAAGCCCATGTGGAAATCCTGTCTTTGCCACTTACTGCATGACTTTGGGCATGTGCTGTGACCTCTCTAGACCTCTTTTTTCTCATCCTTAAATGAAGGGCTTAGACTAGCTGGCCAACAAGGTGGTCCCTCTGCTTTTGAAGTTTTATGATCTGTGTAGCAGAATAATTACAAGTTTGCAGATGAAGGGTTGGAAGTGACCTCGGAGACCTCCTTATCTAACCCTCTCATTTTGTAGATGAGGAAATGGAGTTCCAGAGAAATTAAATGACTAATCCAAAGTCACATAGGTAGACTAATCCCTGACATAAAGAAGTATTCTGAGTCATAAATTTGTTCTATTTTTATATTAGCTTTATGAGAATTCACATAAATGCCCTGCTTGAATGACTGCTTCTTTCCATTTGATTTCAACTTTGCAAATAGTCATTGTCAACCACATATATAATATTTTAATGACTTATGGTTTCATTACTGCATACTGATGTAGAAAGCACTTCTCCTGCCACTTAATAGAATGAGTAAGAGTTAGTGCCAGAGAACTCATGACTCCACAGCCAACCCAGTGGTCTGCTTTCCCACTTTATCTAAACTGCTTACCAGCTCCATATGCAAAGTCTTTCCAGCTAGGTGGGGCCAGAGCTCATGGTCCATTTTCAGAGTCTTCCCCATTGCCACAGTGGAGCATTGGACTAAGACTTTAATGGAGGCGATAATGCTCTTTGGGGAATGTCCATGACACGAAAGAACCATGAACTAATCCCAAGCAAGGTTGGAAGAACTTTTCATCTACATTAACTTATTTGATCAGGAATGGTGTGAAGTAAGGGTTACGGCTAGCTTCCCTTGACAGAGAGGAAAGTGCCTGGTCAAGGAACTACATAGCTAGTAAATATTTATGACAGAATTTGAATTCAAGATTTCCTGATTTCAAATCTAATAGTCAAGCAAAATGCATTTTTAAGTACCTCTTGTGTTCCAGACAGTGGGCTAATGCTGGGGATACAAAGAAAGACAAAGATAGTCCCCTGTCCCAGTGAGCTCTTTGTGTAATGGGGAAGACAATAAGCCAATAACTGTATCCAAATCTAAACAGGAAAACTGGAGCCATTCAACAGAAAAAAGGCTCTCTCTTCATTATAGCATGTCCTCCAAATGCTGAAAGGTCCAGGTACCTGCTGAACCAATCAGTGCTCCCAAAGTTCTGCTCCATTCAGCTCCCAGCTCTTCTTTTTCAGTATGTCTCACTTGTCCGTCCTTGTGTCACACAGATGATGGGGGAACATAACTCAAGGACTTTGACTTGATCAGATGAATATTAGTTAATTAGCTGTACTAAGCCTTTAGATCTCATTGGGAGTACTGTGCTCAGTCCTGGGCACCATATAATAAGTAAGACATTAAGAAATCCCATGGTGGACTCAAGAGTAGGACTTGTGTGTAAGGGGTCCTTTGAGGCTGGAAGGTTTGCAAATAATACAGGTGAGAAATGGTGAAAAGGAAGGATGGAACAATGTTGTGGAAGTCCCTGAATGCCTGGCTAAAGCAATTTGGTCTCAATTCAGTAGGTAAATGCCCGTTTGGGTAGGATAGACTTAGGTTTGTTATAAGGGAGGGAATAACTTACTTCTAGCATCCTAAAGTGCAATGGGCTCAAGGAGTAGTGGGTCCTCTTATCACTGGGGATGGAAAGGGAGAGGTCTCTTTTCAGGGCTATTTAGAGGGATTTGTTTTTGGATACTGGCTGGACACGATTCCTTCTGAGGCCCCATCTAGCTCTGCTGTGACTTCAGCTTTATAGGCCATTTTGGTTTTATGCTAGATTTCAAACAAACACCCCAAACAAAATAGCCCCCTTAGACTACTGATAGAAATAATTTATTAGGTGCTGCAGATTCCATTTACTTTTAGGTTGCAAATTTCTTGAGGGCAGAGTCCCAACTCCATGGTTTTGTCCGGAGAAGGCATTTTTGCATTATTCCATGAGATTGAGTCATTGAGGCATTGATGAGATTTGAATTGTTGTTGCTGCTATCATTGAAGATGATGAAGGTGGTGGTGGTCTATAATTGATAGATAGCCTCTCTCAGACTCAGGCAGACCACAGTTCAAATTCATTTTCAGATCCATTCTGCCTCTGTGACCCTACACAAGTGCCTTCACCCCTCAGTGCCTACACAACTCTTCTAGAATAATAGCAGAACAAGTATCAGGCATGCTCATTAGAAAGAGTTTCATCAGTACCTGACAAAGAATTATAGTGGCATTCTCTCCAGGTGCAGCCCAGAATTTTTAAAAAAATCTAATTTTAAGTGTCATTTTCAGGATTGGACATCCTGATTTCCATCCCTGATTTCATTAAGAAATCCCAAAACCTTGTGAGGGAAGTAGGACATTTTCATTCAGTCCCTCCCCCCAATTTACAAATAAGGAAACTGAGGTTCAGACAATTGTGTGTAGTCAAACAACTGGTAAATGTCAAACGTCAAAGGTGATATTTGAACTGGGGTCCCTCTGACTTTGGGTCCACTCTTCCTTTCTTACCACCTATCTCTTGCCCTGAGATTAAGGAAGGATATAGTCTCAGATACTTTGTGATCCCATGAGGTTTTAGTTGGTAAAATCCCAAGAGTATCATCTGTAAGTCACTGTATTTATGGTCGGCCTCCACTTTGATTCCCAAGCGACTTGGTGGGATATTTCCCCTGGTTTGCTTTCAAGTGCACATCTTTGGTTCCTGAGTCACCTTAGGAGGATTAGGCTGGCTGTGGATGCAGAAAGCTGACCAGTCAGGAGCTTGCTTCTGTCTGAAAGAGTGTCAGCATCCATATTCATCAAAAAGCAACCTCGAGCTTTCTGTTGAATCAGCTACATAGTTGCTTTTAAAAGGCGTTTGTCTGTGACAGAACCTTAGCGTCACCCCGGAGTTAGTGATAAAGGTTGTTTTTTGCCCATCTCGGTGTCCCATCCACATTATTTTCAGGAACATCAAAGTACTGTAAGCTTCGACACCAACTGTGCTGAAGATTTCTTTTCACAGAGGATTTACTTCCTTTTTCCTTGATGGGAACCTTCCACGTCCTTTAAATCATTTTAAGCTGCTTCATTTGGAAAAAAAAAAAGTCTTAATAGTGTAGTCCTGGGGTCGCTGGAATGTGGCTACCAGGGGAAATTCTCTCATAGCTTAAAGCAGGCTTTTCAGTGGGTCAGTCCTGGGTGACTGAAGGGAGCACTCTCCTGGTGTGTGGAGTTTGTTGTGTACCGGGGATGAGGACTGACTTCCAGAAACCTCCCTGCAGCAAGACTAAAGGCACCAGGAGACAAGCAGCCACTTAATAAGAGATCAAAGAGGCTCTGTGTGGGTCAGCTGGGAGTCCAAATAGTACACATCAAAGGGCCCCTCTGGCAGGGGGGCCAGCGGAGAGATTGAGGTAGCAGGAGGTCTCAGAGATCTGAAGTCAGGGCTGATGGTGAACTTGGGGGGACATTTGTGACTCTGCTAGAATATGAATTTGGGAGGAAAATCCCATTGTGTCCAAGGGGAGAAAAGAGAGAAGCAGACAGGCAGCCAGGGCTTGCCAAGCTGTCTGGCAGTTTCTCAGGAGGTGGCTGGCGGCTTTTCATGGCCAGAGGTTTCCCGAGCTGTCCCATGATCCTTTCGGGGAGGAAGTCAGAAGACTGAGAGGCAACAGATGCTCTTCATGCCACACCTGTTGGGCTGCTTCCTTCAGCTGCATCTCAGAACAATCCAAATGTTGATAAATCTGTGATTGTATTTCTAAAATCAAAATAACACTTCAAGTGATTTCATCTATGTCAATCAGTCAATCAAAAAGCACTTGGTAAGCATTTACTCTAAATGCAAAAGGCAAAAAAAAAATTGTTCCCTGCCCTCTAAGAGCTCTTAGTCTATCAATTTATTTAAATAAATAAAAATCACTTTATTTAAATGCCTCCAACGATACAAATGAAACCATGCTTGCCCTCAAGGAACTTACATTCTGTAGAGCAAGTGAGTTTCACTCTGGGTTTATGGTGAATTACCAAAAAAGTCTTTATATAGCCACATTTCAGTATTATTGGTTCCCTTTGGATGTATTTTATTTTATCCATTTAAAAAGATAATTCTGAGGAGTCCATAGGCTTCACCAGAGAGCCCAAGGCAACAAATTAAGGAACCCAATCTGTGGAGGCAATGTGTTTTAAAGGAGGGAGCACTGGACAAATTGAGGGACTGCTCTGAGTCCCAAGTGTGGCACTCACCACTGTGTGACCTTTGACAAGTCACTGAATATCTCTGAACCTCAGTTTCCTCGTGTATAAAATGAAGGGGTTCCAGCTTTAGAGCAATGATCCTCTGGGACCATCTGGTACAATATAGCGGGGGACTCCTTGCTGCAAGTAGAGACAAGATGTGAATATAGTGTGGAGATATTTCAGTCTTGTCTGACTCTTTGTGATACCATTTGGGGTTTTATTGGCAGAGATACTGGAACAATTTGCCATTTCCTTCTCCAACTCATTTCATACACGAGGAACTAAAGTAAATGAGGTTAAGTGACTTGCCCAGGTTCACACAGCTAATACTGTTTGGGGCCAGAATTGAACTCATGAAGATGAGTCTTCTTGATGCCAGCCTCAGGACTCGATCCCCATGGCCCCTTGGAGCATATAAATATATATATTTAAAATATGTTGGAGGGGGCAGTTAGGGGGCTCGTAGGATTGAGAGACAGGAGATCATGGGTTCACATATGGTCTCAGATCATTCCTAGTTGTGTGACCTTGGGCAAGTCACTTCACCTCCATTGCCTAATTCTTACTGTTCTTCTGCTTTGGATCCAATACAATATTGGTTCTAAGATGGGAGGTAATAATAATAATAAGGGCTTTGTGTTCTTAATAAAAAATAAATAAACTCCTTGCGGGTTTGGGGAGGAAGGGAAAGTAGTGGCAGCTGATATTTCAGGAAGGGACTCGTGTAGATGCTGTTTGAAGTGAACTCTGAATGCATCTAGGAATTCTCCAAGGCAGAGGTGAGGAAGGAAGGCTTTCTGGACATGGAGTACAGCATGGACAAAGGCATGGGATGGGAGATGAAGGATCAGGATCAGCTGGGGGGCAGTTTGGAAGGAGCAGTGTATGATGAGAGTGGAGTGTCAGCCTGGAGCCCAGAGCGGAGTGCTGTCCATAACTCACCGATCAGTACGGTGGTTCCCCTTCCCCTGGGTGGGGGGGCCTTTGTACAGGTCCATGGCTGAGAAATGGCATCGCTTGGTTCCCCCCCACCTTTTTTTTTCTGTCCCCAGCATCTACCACAGTATCTGACTTTCTGCCTGACACCAGCCTTCTCACCACAAAAAGAACATTCGCTTTCATTTCTGTTGCATTGCATTGTTTCCGAATCCCTTCATGGGGAAGCCAGTGTGGAGTCATGGAGAGAGAGTGGTGGCCTCAAAGTCAGAAAGATCTGAGTTCAAGTCCTGTCTCCAATTCCCACTGATTGGATGATCTTAGGCAAGTTATTTGTTCTTGGCAACATTCTAAGCCTCAAAGTTGCTGGTCGGTCACTAGGAGGAGTTTCCTTCCCCAGAAACTCCCTGGACCTTTGAAGGCACAGGCACAGTTTCTCGCCCTATGATTGTCAGCACGTGATTTGTCTTTTCTTTGCCTCAGTTTCTTTATCCTTAAAATGGGAATAATACTAGCCCTTATTCACAGGATGTCTGTGAATCTCAGATAAGACGAGAGATATAAAGTCCTTTAGAAGCTTTGAAGTGCAGAGTAAATGAAAGCCCTTTGCTATAGGAGCCTTTGGGGGGGAGATGGTACAGGTTTTCTTGTCCCCATTTTATGGTTGAGGAGACCAAGGCCCATGGTCATATTGTCTAGTGAAATGGCACAACCTGGGATATAATTATCAAACCCAACTTCTCTGATACCTCTAACCTGGCCCTGTTTTCTCTATAATAAATGCAGGGAATGGAAACATTTTAAATTTTTAAAAAAGGTGCCTATGACATCACTTGCCACCATAAAAGCAGGATAACTTTTGCTAAAGAGCTAGGTGCAGTGGGTTAGAGACCTAGAGTCAAGAAGACCTGAATTCAAATCCAGCTTTAGACTCTTACTACCTGTGTGACCCTGGGCAAAGTCATTTTAATCCTGTTTGCCTCAGTTTTCTTATTTGTAAAATGGGTTGGAAAAGGAAATGGCAAACCCCACTCTAGGATCTCTGCCAAAAGAAAACCCTAAATAGGTTCCTACAGAGTAGGACCTGGCTGAAACAAGTGAGCAATAATAACAATAGAAAGCAAGAAAGGTAAAAAGGGGAAGGGGAAGCCCATCCCTAGACTACCCTGAGTGGGAATTATAATATTTTGCACATACCTACTATGTTCTGTAAAAGCCTTCTCTGGCACATAGTTGGTGGGAATAAGTCAAGTAATCAAGACTACTTTTGCAGGGGCAGCTGGGCATCTCAGAGGATGGAAAGCCAGGCCTAGAGACAGGAGGTCCTGGGTTCAAATCTAGATCTAGTCATTTCTTAGCTGGATGACCCTGGGCAAGTCTCTTCACCCCCATTGCCTAGCCCTTACCTCTCTTCTGCCTTGGAATAATTACATAGAATTGATTGCAAGGCAGAAAGTAACGGTTTATTATTTTTTTTAAGAGACTAGGGCAACATTTCAGGTGAGAAGTGATGAGGGTCTAATCAAAGGGAGTGAGTAGCCAGACTGTCAGAGATTTCTTAATCCCTTATAAAGTGCCGCCATTTTTCTTGCTGCCGCCTCCCTCTCCATTGGCTGCCTGCCTCACCTCCTGCCTCCTGGCATGTACCTGGCGTGAGAGCAGCTTGAGAATCTGATTCAGAACACTCTTTCTAGGGATTCTGACCCAGCTGTGGCATAGTAGAAACTCTGGATCAGCTTGTTTTCCCTCCCAAAGCTGGCAGCCTTAGGGAGACATTTTTATGATTGGTGGACCCCAAAAGGGACATTCTGAGGTTTTTTCAGAGTTTGTGGTCCCTGGCCCTTGCCTCTGCTGCCTGACCTCAGCTCAGGGATGATTGGGGGGTTGGGGGGGCTGCCGTGGAGTTTAGACGAGTCTACTTTAACTTTGACTGCCCAGTGGGGTTGCTTGGCTTCCCTCCTGGACTCTGGAACGGACCCAAGGGTTAGCACAGCTTGTATAGATTACATCTCTGCATGCTGTATACGTCAGCATCTGAGACGACTTTTGTAGTTTGAAATTGGGGGAGTTGGGGAGGATTTTTGGCTCCAAATGGGGGCTATTTCTGTACTAGTTACGCTGATGGCCAAGTCTTCCTGAAAGCAGCAGCTCATGGGCAGAAAGTTCTTCCAGAAATCATTCTTCAAACACCTCGCTAGTCCTGCTCCCCTTCTTTTTGTTGTCTCAGCTTTTCAGCTCCCTTTATGTGCTATCACCATTAGAATGTCATCTCCTTGAGGACAGGGACCTTCTTTCTTTTTAACTCATCCCTGTATCCCCAGCACTTAGCCCAGTGCCTGGCACACTGTCATTCAGTCATTCAGTTGAGTTCATCTCTCTCTCTCTCTCTCTCTCTCTCTCTCTCTCTCTCTCTCTCTCTCTCTCTCTCTCTCACCCTCCCTCTCCCCCCCCCCTCTGTCTCTCTCCCTCTCTCTCTCCCTCCCTCTTCCCCCCCCTCTCTGTCTCTCTCCCTCTCTCTCTCCCTCCCTCCCTCCTTCCCTCCCTCTCCCTCCTCTCTCTCTCTCTCTCTCTCTCTCTCTCTCTCTCTCTCTCTCTCTCTCTCTCTCTCTCACACACACACACACACACACACACACACACACACACACACACACACACGGTTTGCTATTTCCAGTGAATGGAGACAGATAGATGTCTTGCCTCAGATCATACAGTTACTGTCTGAGTGCAGATTTGAACTCATGTCTTCCCAACTCCAGACCCAGCACTATCTACTGTGCCACCTAACTACCAAAAAATGCTGCTATAAAATGTATGGTGTGTTATAAAGGTGTTTCATCAATTTCTTACTGGTGGTATAGACCCAGTAGTTCTGCCTTCTGCTCAATGAAAGGTATAAACGTTTTAGTTACTTTATTAGTATAAAACCAAATTGATTTCCAATGTAGTTACAATGCTTCACAGTTCCTCCAAGTGTCTTCCCATAACCCCTCCAACAATGATCATTCTTTGCCAATTTTCAGGGTTTGAGATTGTTTTCATTTGCATTTCTTCTGTTATTAATGATGTGGGTCATCCATTCATATGATGGTTAATAGATTGCAATTCTTCCTTCGAGTAATATTTATTCATATTCTTTAGCCATGTATAGATTGGACAATGGTTTTTTATCATATATGTATCATATCTACACGCATGTGTTTACATACCTATACATATATATCTTCAAGCTCACTATGTATCTTGGTTACCAAACCCAAAGAAATTTAGGCTAAGGGTTGTTTTTTTTTTCCATTCCACCACTTGCATTTCTTATCTTAGATTCATTCATTTTATTTGTGCATGTACACTTGTTATATTTTATCTTTGTTAATTATCTCAGTTCCATACTGGTTAAAATAGATCTCCTGTCTATAAACATGAAAGATGAATAATCTTCCTTTCTTTTTTATGGCATAATATTTAATATTATGTTAATGTATCCATTTTGAATTTATTATAGAATATGGCATATAGCATTGGTCCAAGCCAAATTTTTGCCCAATTGCTTTCTCATCAGTTTTTTTAATCAAACAAGAATTTTTCCCTAAGTTATATGCCTCTGACTTATTGAACAATGGTCTATTGAATTCCTTTGTCTATGTTCACTCAGTCATGTCTGACTTTCTGGGACTTCATTTGGAGTTTTCTTTGGAAGGATACTGGAATTCTATGCCATTTCCTTTTTTAGTTCATTTTTACAGAAGAGGAAAACTGAGGCAATGGGGTTAAGTGATTTACTCAGGGTCACACAACGACTAAGTATCTGATGTCAGATTTGAACTCAGCTCTTCCTGACTTCAGACCCAGCTCTCTATCCATTGTGACACTTAGTTGCCTCTCCCTTGTCTAGTCACTTCATTAATCTGCTCTTCCATTTTTAAACCAATACCAGATGGATTTGATGATTGCTGCTTTATATTTTGGGTTGAGGTCAAGAAGTAACTTTTTCCTTCATTGTTCTTTTTTATTATTTCCTTGGATTTTCTAGATCTTTTGTGTCTCCAAATGAATTTTGTTATTATTTGATGAGTTCTGCAAAGTATCCATTTAGATAATTTTATTGGTATAGCTTAAAACTTCAGACTTATTTTAGCAATATTGTCATTTTTGTTATCTTCATCGTATTGCCATGGCCCAGCAATGACTGAATATTCTTCTAGCTAAGTTGCACTTTATTCAAGGAACACTTAATAATTGTATCTATACAGGTACTTGCTAGCTTTGATAGACTCATTCCCCAGACTTTATGCATCTTGGAATGGTTTTCAATGGAATTTTGCTTTCAATTAATGCCTGAAATTCTGTTATGGAGACATGTGTCTCCATTGTGTAGCTTGCAGATTTGCAGAAGCCAGTCATTGTCTTAGTATTCTTCCTAATTTCCTATGATTTTCTAAGTAAACAATCATGCTATCAGCAAAATTTCTTCTTTGGCATCTATACACCTTTAATTTTTTTTCCTCTTCTTTATT